>NW_026970506.1:0-241444 GCF_028390025.1 Pseudophryne corroboree
AAAATCTAACCCTAATCTCCTCTTTATCTCACAACCTATCCCTAATCTCCCCTTTACCTCACAACCTATCCCTAATCTCCCCTTTACCCCCAATCTATCCCTAATCTCCCACTTACCCCCACAATCTATCCCTAATCTTCCCACTTCCCCCCACAATCTAACCCTAATATCTCCTTTCCCCACAAACTAACCCTAACTCTCCATCTTCTTCCACAACCTAACCTATTCTCCCCTTTCCCCCACAATGTAACCATAATCTCCCCTTTCCCCCCAAATCTAACCTTAATCTCCCCACTCCCCCCACAATCTAAACCTAATCTCCCCTTTCCCCCACAACCTAACCCTAACCTCCCCTTTCCCCCATAATCTAACCCTAATCTCCCCTTTCCCCACAATCTTACCCTTATCTCCCTTTTACCCCACAATCTAACCATAATCTCCCCACAATCTAACCCTAATCTCCCCTTTCCCCATAATCTAACCCTAATCTCCCCTTTCCCCCACAACCTAATCCTAATATTGCCTTTACCCCACAATCTAGCCCTAATCTCCACACTTCCCCCACAATATAACCCTAATATCCCCTTCCCTCACAATCTAACCCTAACTCTCCATCTTCCTCCACAACCTAACCCTAATCTCTCCTTTCCCCCACAATATAACCCTAATCTCCCCTTTCCCCCCACAATATAACCCTAATCTCTCCTTTCCCCATAATCTAACCATAATCTCCCCTTTCCCCCACAATCTAACCTTAATCTCCCCACTTCCCCCACAATCTAACCCTAATCTCCCCTTTTCCCCACAATCTAACCCTAACCTCCCCTTCCCCCACAATCTAACCCTAATCTCCTTTTCCCCACAATATAACCCTAATCACCCCTTTCCCATAATCTAACCCTAATCTTCCCTTTACCCCTCAATCAAACCATAATCTCCCATTTCCCCCCACAATCTAACCCTAGTCTCCCCTTTGCCCCACAATATAACCCTAATGCTCCATCTTCCTCCACAACCTAAACCTAATCTCCCCTTTCCCCCACAATCTAACCATAATCTCCTCTTTCCTTACAATCTAACCCTAATCTCTTTTTCCCCCGCAATATAACCTTAATCTCCCCTTTCCCCCACAATATAACCCAAATTTCCCCACAATTTAACCCTAATCTCCTTTTCCGCCACAATATAACCCTAATTTTCCCTTTTACCCTACAATCTAACCCTAATATCCCCTTTCCCCCACAACCTAATCCTAATATCCCCCTTAACCCCACAATCTAGCCCTAATCTCCACACTTCCCCCCACAATCTAACCCTAATCTTCATACTTCCCCCCCACAATCTAACCCTAATCTCCCTTTTCCCCCACAATCTAACCCTAATCTCCCCTTTCCCCACAATCTAACCCTAATCTCCCCTTTCCCCACAATATAACCCTAATATCCCCTTTCCCTCACAATCTAACCCTAATCTCCCCTTTCCCTAAAATCTAACCTTAATCTCCCCACTCCCCCCACAATCTAAACCTAATCTCCCCTTTCCCCCACAAACTAACCCTAACCTCCCCTTTCCCCCATAATCTAACCCTAATCTCCCCTTTCCCCACAATCTAACCCTTATCTCCCCTTTACCCCACAATCTAACCATAATCTCCCCACAACCTAACCCTAATCTCCCCTTTCCGCCATAACCTAACCCTAATCTCCCCTTTACCCTACAATCTAACCCTAATCTCCCCTTTCCCCATAATCTAACCCTAATCTCCCCTTTCCCCCACAACCTAATCCTAATATCGCCTTTACCCCACAATCTAACCCTAATCTCCACACTTCACCCCACAATATAACCCTAATATCCCCTTTCCCTCACAATCTAACCCTAACTCACCATCTTCCTCCACAACCTAACCCTAATCTCTCCTTTCCCCCACAATATAACCCTAATCTCCCCTTTTCCCCACAATATAACCCTAATCTCCCCTTTCCCCCATAATCTAACCATAAACTCCCCTTTCCCCCACAATCTTACCTAATCTCCCCACTTCCTCCACAACCTAACCCTAATCTCCCCTTTCCCCCACAATCTAACTGTAATATCCTTTATCCCACAAACTAACCCTAATCTCCCCTTTCCCCCACAATCTAACCCTAATCTTCCCTTTCCCCAAAATATATCCCTAATCTCCCCTTTCCCCACAATATAACCCTAATCTTCAATTTTCCCAACAATCTGACCCTAATCTCAATTTTACCCCACAATCTAACCATAAACTCCCCACTTCCCCCCACAATCTAACCCTGATCTCCCCACTTCCCCCCACAATCTAACACTAATCTCCCCTTTCCCCACAATCTAACCCTAATATCCCATTTACCCAACAATCTAGCCCTAATCTCCACACTTCCCCCACAAGCTAACCCTAATATTCCCACTTCCCCCCACAATCTAACCCTAATATCCTCTTTACCCCACAATCTAACCCTAACTCTCCCATCTTCCTCCACAACCTAATCCTAATCTCTCCTTTCCCCCCACAATCTAACTGTAATATCCTCTTTACCCTACAATCTAACCCTAATCTAACCTTTACCACACAATCTAACCCTAATCTCTCTTTTCCCCCACAATCTAACCCTAATCTCTCTTTTACCCACAAACTAACCATAATCTCCCCTTTACCTCACAACCTAACCCTAATCTCCCCTTTCCCCTATAATATAACCCTAATCTCCCCTTTCCCCCACAACCTAATCCTAATATCCCCTTTACCCCACAATCTAGCCCTAATCTCCACACTTCCCCCCACAATCTAACCCTATTCTTCCCACTTCCCGCTACATCTAACCCTAATATCCCCCTCCCCCACAATCTAACCCCAACTCTCCATCTTCCTCCACTACCTAACCCTAATATCCCCTTTCCCCCACAATCTAACTGTAATATCCTTTAACTCTAATGTCCCCTTTCCCCCACAATCTAACCCTAATCTCCCCTTTTCCCACAATCTAACCATAATCTCCCCTTTCCCCCACAATCTAACCCTTATCTCCCCTTTACCCCACAATCTAACCATAATCTCCCCACAACCTAATCCTAATATCCCCTTTACCCCACAATCTAGCTCTAATCTTCCAATTTCCCCCACAATTTAACCTTAATATCAACTTTCCCCCACAAACTAACCCAAACTCTCCATCTTCCTCCACAACCTAACCCTAATATCCTCTTTATCTCACAACCTATCCCTAATCTCCCCTTTACCTCACAACCTATCCCTAATCTCCCCTTTACCCCCAATCTAGCCGTAATCTCCCCATTTACCCCCACAATCTATCCCTAATCTTCCCACTTCCCCCCACAATCTAACCCTAATATCTCCTTTCCCCCACAAACTAACCCTAACTCTCCATCTTCTTCCACAACCTAACCCTATTCTCCCCTTTCCCCACAATGTAACCATAATATCCCCTTACCCCCCAAATCTGACCTTAATCTCCCCACTCCCCCCACAATCTAAACCTAATCCCCATCCCCACAAACTAAACCTAATCTCCCCTTCCCCCACAACCTTTCCCTAACCTCCCCTTTCCCCGATAATCTAACCCTAAACTCCCCTTCCCCACAATCCCTAACCCTTATCTCCCCTTAACCCCACAATCTAACCATAATCTCCCCACAATCTAACCCTAATCTCCCCTTTCCCCATAATCTAACCCTAATCTCCCCTTTCCCCCACAACCTAATCCATATATTGCCTTTACACCACAATCTAGCCCTAATCTCCACACTTCCCCCCACAATATAACCCTAATATCCCCTTCCCTCACAATCTAACCCTAACTCTCCATCTTCCTCCACAACCTAACCCTAATCTCTCCTTTACCCCACAATATAACCCTAATCTCCCCTTTCCCCCACAATATAACCCTAATCTCCCCTTTCCCCATAATCTAACCCTAATCTCCCCTTTCCCCCACAATCTAACCTTAATCTCCCAATTTCCCCCACAATCTAACCCTAATCTCCCCTTTCCCAAACAATCTAACCATAACCTCCCCTTCCCGCACAATCTAACCCTAATCTCCTTTTCCCCACAATAGAACCCTAATCTCCTCTTTCCCCATAATCTAACCCTAATCTTCCCTTTACCCCTCAATCAAACCATAATCTCCCATTTCCCCCCACAATCTTAACCCTAGTCTCCCCTTTGCCCCACAATATAACCCTAATGCTCCATCTTCCTCCACAACCTAAACCTAATCTCCCCTTTCCCCCACAATCTAACCATAATCTCCTCTTTTCCCCACAATCTAACCCTAATCTCCTTTCCCCCCCAACAATATAACCTTAATCTCCCCTTTCCCCCACAATATAACCCTAATCTCCCCACAATTAACCCTAATCTCCTTTTCTGCCACAATATAACCCTAATCTCCTTTTAACCCCACAATATAACCCTAATCTCCCCTTTACCCTACAATCTAACCCTAATATCCCCTTTCCCCCACAACCTAATCCTAATATCCCCTTTACCCCACAATCTAGCCCTAATCTCCACACTTCCCCCCAGAATCTAACCCTAATCTTCATACTTCACCCCCACAATCTAACCCTAATCTCCTTTCCCCCCCACAATCTAACCCTAATCTCCCCTTTCCCCACAATCTAACCATAATCTCCCCACAACCTAACCCTAATCTCCCCTTTACCCTACAATCTAACCCTAATATTCCCTTTCCCTCATAATCTAACCCTAAAATCACCTTTCCCCCACAACCTAATCCTAATATCCCCTTTACTTCACAATCTAGCCCTAATTTCCACACTTCCCCCCACGATCTAACCCTAATCTTCAGACTTTCCCCCCACAATCTAACCCTAATCTCCTTTTTTCCCCACAATCTAACCCTAATCTCCCCTTTCCCCTAATCTCCCCTTTACCCTACCCTAACCCTAAAATCACCTTTCCCCCACAACCTAATCCTAATATCCCCTTTACTTCACAATCTAGCCCTAATTTCCACACTTCCCCCCACAATCTAACCCTAATCTTCAGACTTTCCCCCCACAATCTAACCCTAATCTCCTTTTTTCCCCACAATCTAACCCTAATCTCCCCTTTCCCCACAATCTAACCATAATCTCCCCACAACCTAACCCTAATCTCCCCTTTACCCTACAATCTAACCCTAATATCCCCTTTCCCCCATAATCTAACCCTAAAATCCCCTTTCCCCCACAACCTAATCCTAATATCCCCTTTACCCCACAATCTAGCCTTAATCTCCACACTTCCCTCGACAATATAACCCTAATATCCCCATTCTCTCACAATCTAACCCTAACTCTCCATCTTCCTCCACAACCTAACCCTAATCTCTCCTTTCCCTCACAATCTAACACTAATCTCCTCTTCCCCCCACAATATAACCCTAATCTCCCCTTTCCCCCACAATATAACCCTAATCTCCCCTTTCCCCCATAATCTCACCTTAATCTCCCCACTTCCCCCACAATCTAACCCTAACCTCCCCTTCCCCCCACAATCTAAACCTAATCCTCTTTTCCCCACAATATAACCCTAATCTCCCATTTCCCCCATAATCTAACCCTAATCTCCCCTTTACCCCACAATCTATCCCTAATCTTCCCACTTCCCCCCACAATCTAACCCTAATATCTCCTTTCCCCCACAAACTAACCCTAACTCTCCATCTTCTTCCACAACCTAACCCTATTCTCCCCTTTCCCCCACAATGTAACCATAATATCCCCTTTCCCCCCAAATCTGACCTTAATCTCCCCACTCCCCCCACAATCTAAACCTAATCTCCCCTTTCCCCCACAACCTATCCCTAACCTCCCCTTTCCCCGATAATCTAACCCTAATCTCCCCTTTCCCCACAATCTAACCCTTATCTCCCCTTTACCCCACAATCTAACCATAATCTCCCCACAATCTAACCCTAATCTCCCCTTTCCCCATAATCTAACCCTAATCTCCCCTTTCCCCCACAACCTAATCCAAATATTGCCTTTACCCCACAATCTAGCCCTAATCTCCACACTTCCCCCACAATATAACCCTAATATCCCCTTCCCTCACAATCTAACCCTAACTCTCCATCTTCCTCCACAACCTAACCCTAATCTCTCCTTTACCCCACAATATAACCCTAATCTCCCCTTTCCCCCACAATATAACCCTAATCTCCCCTTTCCCCATAATCTAACCCTAATCTCCCCTTTCCCCCACAATCTAACCTTAATCTCCCAATTTCCCCCACAATCTAACCCTAATCTCCCCTTTCCCAAACAATCTAACCATAACCTCCCCTTCCCGCACAATCTAACCCTAATCTCCTTTTCCCCACAATAGAACCCTAATCTCCTCTTTCCCCATAATCTAACCCTAATCTTCCCTTTACCCCTCAATCAAACCATAATCTCCCATTTCCCCCCACAATCTAACCCTAGTCTCCCCTTTGCCCCACAATATAACCCTAATGCTCCATCTTCCTCCACAACCTAAACCTAATCTCCCCTTTCCCCCACAATCTAACCATAATCTCCTCTTTTCCCCACAATCTAACCCTAATCTCCTTTCCCCCCCAACAATATAACCTTAATCTCCCCTTTCCCCCACAATATAACCCTAATCTCCCCACAATTTAACCCTAATCTCCTTTTCTGCCACAATATAACCCTAATCTCCTTTTAACCCCACAATATAACCCTAATCTCCCCTTTACCCTACAATCTAACCCTAATATCCCCTTTCCCCCACAACCTAATCCTAATATCCCCTTTACCCCACAATCTAGCCCTAATCTCCACACTTCCCCCAGAATCTAACCCTAATCTTCATACTTCACCCCCACAATCTAACCCTAATCTCCTATCCCCCCCACAATCTAACCCAAATCTCCCCTTTCCCCACAATCTAACCATAATCTCCCCACAACCTAACCCTAATCTCCCCTTTACCCTACAATCTAACCCTAATATCCCCTTTCCCCCATAATCTAACCCTAAAATCACCTTTCCCCCACAACCTAATCCTAATATCCCCTTTACTTCACAATCTAGCCCTAATTTCCACACTTCCCCCCACAATCTAACCCTAATCTTCAGACTTTCCCCCCACAATCTAACCCTAATCTCCTTTTTTCCCCACAATCTAACCCTAATCTCCCCTTATCCCACAATCTAACCATAATTTCCCCACAACCTAACCCTAATCTCCCCTTTACCCTACAATCTAACCCTAATATCCCCTTTCCCCCATAATCTAACCCTAAAATCCCCTTTCCCCCACAACCTAATCCAAATATCCCCTTTACCCCACAATCTAGCCTTAATCTCCACACTTCCCTCGACAATATAACCCTAATATCCCCATTCTCTCACAATCTAACCCTAACTCTCCATCTTCATCCACAACCTAACCCTAATCTCTCCTTTCCCTCACAATCTAACACTAATCTCCCCTTCCCCCCACAATATAACCCTAATCTCCCCTTTCCCCCACAATATAACCCTAATCTCCCCTTTCTCCCATAATCTCACCTTAATCTCCCCACTTCCCCCACAATCTAACCCTAACCTCCCCTTCCCCCCACAATCTAACCCTAATCCTCTTTTCCCCACAATATAACCCTAATCTCCCATTTCCCCCATAATCTAACACTAATCTCACCTTTACCCCACAATCTATCCCTAATCTTCCCACTTCCCCCCACAATCTAACCCTAATATCTCCTTTCCCCCACAAACTAACCCTAACTCTCCATCTTCTTCCACAACCTAACCCTATTCTCCCCTTTCCCCCATAATGTAACCATAATATCCCCTTTCCCCCCAAATCTGACCTTAATCTCCCCACTCCCCCCACAATCTAAACCTAATCTCCCCTTTCCCCCACAACCTATCCCTAACCTCCCCTTTCCCCGATAATCTAACCCTAATCTCCCCTTTCCCCACAATCTAACCCTTATCTCCCCTTTACCCCACAATCTAACCATAATCTCCCCACAATCTAACCCTAATCTCCCCTTTCCCCATAATCTAACCCTAATCTCCCCATTCCCCCACAACCTAATCCAAATATTGCCTTTACCCCACAATCTAGCCCTAATCTCCACACTTCCCCCCACAATATAACCCTAATATCCCCTTCCCTCACAATCTAACCCTAACTCTCCATCTTCCTCCACAACCTAACCCTAATCTCTCCTTTACCCCACAATATAACCCTAATCTCCCCTTTCCCCCACAATATAACCCTAATCTCCCCTTTCCCCATAATCTAACCCTAATCTCCCCTTTCCCCCACAATCTAACCTTAATCTCCCAATTTCCCCCACAATCTAACCCTAATCTCCCCTTTCCCAAACAATCTAACCATAACCTCCCCATCCCGCACAATCTAACCCTAATCTCCTTTTCCCCACAATAGAACCCTAATCTCCTCTTTCCCCATAATCTAACCCTAATCTTCCCTTTACCCCTCAATCAAACCATAATCTCCCATTTCCCCCCACAATCTAACCCTAGTCTCCCCTTTGCCCCACAATATAACCCTAATGCTCCATCTTCCTCCACAACCTAAACCTAATCTCCCCTTTCCCCCACAATCTAACCATAATCTCCTCTTTTCCCCACAATCTAACCCTAATCTCCTTTCCCCCCCAACAATATAACCTTAATCTTCCCTTTCCCCCACAATATAACCCTAATCTCCCCACAATTTAACCCTAATCTCCTTTTCTGCCACAATATAACCCTAATCTCCTTTTAACCCCACAATATAACCCTAATCTCCCCTTTACCCTACAATCTAACCCTAATATCCCCTTTCCCCCACAACCTAATCCTAATATCCCCTTTACCCCACAATCTAGCCCTAATCTCCACACTTCCCCCCAGAATCTAACCCTAATCTTCATACTTCACCCCCACAATCTAACCCTAATCTCCTTTCCCCCCCACAATCTAACCCTAATCTCCCCTTTCCCCACAATCTAACCATAATCTCCCCACAACCTAACCCTAATCCCCCCCTTACCCTACAATCTAACCCTAATATCCCCTTTCCCCCATAATCTAACCCTAAAATCACCTTTCCCCCACAACCTAATCCTAATATCCCCTTTACTTCACAATCTAGCCCTAATTTCCACACTTCCCCCCACAATCTAACCCTAATCTTCAGACTTTCCCCCCACAATCTAACCCTAATCTCCTTTTTTCCCCACAATCTAACCCTAATCTCCCCTTTCCCCACAATCTAACCATAATCTCCCACAACCTAACCCTAATCTCCCCTTTACCCTACAATCTAACCCTAATATCCCCTTTCCCCCATAATCTAACCCTAAAATCCCCTTTCCCCAACAACCTAATCCTAATATCCCCTTTACCCCACAATCTAGCCTTAATCTCCACACTTCCCTCGATAATATAATCCTAATATCCCCATTCTCTCACAATCTAACCCTAACTCTCCATCTTCCTCCACAACCTAACCCTAATCTCTCTTTCCCTCACAATCTAAGACTAATCTCCCCTTCCCCCCACAATATAACCCTAATCTCCCCTTTCCCCCACAATATAACCCTAATCTCCCCTTTCCCCCATAATCTCACCTTAATCTCCCCACTTCCCCCACAATCTAACCCTAACCTCCCCTTCCCCCCACAATCTAACCCTAATCCTCTTTACCCCACAATATAACCCTAATCTCCCGTTTCCCCCATAATCTAACCCTAATATCCCCTTTACCCCACAATCAAACCATAATCTCCCCATTTCCCCCCACAATCTAACCCGTGTCTCCCCTTTGCCCCACAATATAACCCTAACGCTCCATCTTCCTCCACAACCTAACCCTAATATCCCCTTCCCCTCACAATCTAACCCTAATTTCCTTTTCCCCACAATATTACCCTAATCTCCCCTTTCCCCATAATCTAACCCTAATCTCCCCCTTTACACCACAATCAAACCATAATCTCCCATTTCCCCCCACAATCTAACCCTAGTCTCCCCTTTGCCCCACAATATAACCCTAATGCTCCATCTTCCTCCACAACCTAACCCTAATCTCCCCTTTCCCCCAAAATCTAACCCTAATTTCCTTTTCCCCCACAATATAACCTTAATCTTCCCTTTCCCCCACAATATAACCCTAATCTCCTTTTCCCCCACAATGTAACCCTAATCTCCTTTTAACCCCACAATATAACCCTAATCTCCCCTTTACCCTACAATCTAACCCTAATCTCCCCTTTCCCCCACAACCTGATCCTAATATCCCCTTTACCCAACAATCTAGCCCTAATCTCCACACTTCCCGCCACAATCTAACCTTAATATTCCCACTCCCCCCCCCCACAATCTAACCCTAATCTCCCTTTTCCCCCACAATCTAACCTTAACTCTCCATCTTCCACCACAACCTAACCCTAATCTCCCCTTTCCCCCACAACCTAACCCTAATCTCCCCTTTACCCTACAATATAACCCTAATATCCCCTTTCCCACATAATCTAACCCTAATCTCCCCTTTCCCCCACAACCTAATCCTAATATCCCCTTTACCCCACAATCTAGCCCTAATCTCCACATTTCCCCCCACAATATAACCCTAATATCCCCTTTCCCTCACAATCTAACCCTAACTCTCCATCTTCCTCCACAACCTAACCCTAATCTCTCCTTTCCCTCACAATATAACCCTAATCTCCCCTTTTCCCCACAATATAACCCTGATCTCCCCTTTCCCCCATAATCTAACCATAAACTCCCCTTTCCCCCACAATCTAACCCTAATCTTCCCACTTCCCCCCACAATCTAACCCTAATATCCTCTTTACCCCACAATCTAACCCTAACTCTCCATCTTCCTCCACAACCTAATCCTAATCTCTCCTTTCCCCCCACAATCTAACTGTAATATCCTCTTTACCCTACAATCTAACCCTAATCTAACCTTTACCACACAATCTAACCCTAGTCTCCCCTTTCCCCCACAATCTAACCCTAATCTCTCTTTTCCCCCACAAAATAACCATAATCTCCCCTTTACCTCACAACCTAACCCTAATCTCCCCTTTCCCCTATAATATAACCCTAATCTCCCCTTTGCCCCACAACCTAATCCTAATATCCCCTTTACCCCACAATCTAGCCCTAATCTCCACACTTCCCCCCACAATCTAACCCTAATCTTCCCACTTCCCGCTACCATCTAACCCTAATATCCCCTTTCCCCCACAATCTAACCCCAACTCTCCATCTTCCTCCACTACCTAACCCTAATATCCCCTTTCCCCCACAATCTAACTGTAATATCCTTTAACTCTAATTTCCCCTTTACCCCACAATCTAACCCTAATCTCCCCTTTTCCCACAATCTAACCCTAATCTCCCCTTTCCCCCACAATCTAACCCTTATCTCCCCTTTACCCCACAATCTAACCATAATCTCCCCACAACCTAATCCTAATATCCCCTTTACCCCACAATCTAGCTCTAATCTCCACTTCCCCCACAATCTATACCTAATCTTCCAATTTCCCCCCACAATTTAACCTTAATATCAACTTTCCCCCACAAACTAACCCTAACTCTCCATCTTCCTCCACAACCTAACCCTAATCTCCTCTTTATCTCACAACATATCCCTAATCTCCCCTTTACCTCACAACCTATCCCTAATCTCCCTTTTACCCCCAATCTAGCCGTAATCTCCCCATTTACCCCCACAATCTATCCCTAATCTTCCCACTTCCCCCCACAATCTAACCCTAATATCTCCTTTCCCCCGCAAACTAACCCTAGCTCTCCATCTTCTTCCACAACCTAACCCTATTCTCCCCTTTCCCCCACAATGTAACCATAATATCCCCTTTCCCCCCAAATCTGACCTTAATCTCCCCACTCCCCCCACAATCTAAACCTAATCTCCCCTTTCCCCCACAACCTATCCCTAACCTCCCCTTTCCCCGATAATCTAACCCTAATCTCCCCTTTCCCCACAATCTAACCCTTATCTCCCCTTTACCCCACAATCTAACCATAATCTCCCCACAATCTAACCCTAATCTCCCCTTTCCCCAAAATCTAACCCTAATCTCCCCTTTCCCCCACAACCTAATCCTAATATTGCCTTTACCCCACAATCTAGCCCTAATCTCCACACTTCCCCCCACAATATAACCCTAATATCCCCTTCCCTCACAATCTAACCCTAACTCTCCATCTTCCTCCACAACCTAACCCTAATCTCTCCTTTACCCCACAATATAACCCTAATCTCCCCTTTCCCCCACAATATAACCCTAATCTCCCCTTTCCCCCATAATCTAACCCTAATCTCCCCTCTCCCCCACAATCTAACCTTAATCTCCCAATTTCCCGCACAATCTAACCCTAATCTCCCCTTTCCCCCACAATCTAACCATAACCTCCCCTTCCCCCACAATCTAACCCTAATCTCCTTTTCCCCACAATATAACCCTAATCTCCCCTTTCCCCATAATCTAACCCTAATCTTCCCTTTACCCCTCAATCAAACCATAATCTCCCATTTCCCCCCACAATCTAACCCTAGTCTCCCCTTTGCCCCACAATATAACCCTAATGCTCCATCTTCCTCCACAACCTAAACCTAATCTCCCCTTTCCCCCACAATCTAACCATAATCTCCTCTTTTCCCCACAATCTAACCCTAATCTCCTTTTTCCCCCAACAATATAACCTTAATTTCCCCTTTCCCCCACAATATAACCCTAATCTCCCCACAATTTAACCCTAATCTCCTTTTCTGCCACAATATAACCCTAATCTCCTTTTAACCCCACAATATAACCCTAATCTCCCCTTTACCCTACAATCTAACCCTAATATCCCCTTTCCCCCACAACCTAATCCTAATATCCCCTTTACCCCACAATCTAGCCCTAATCTCCACACTTCCCCCCAGAATCTAACCCTAATCTTCATACTTCACCCCCACAATCTAACCCTAATCTCCTTTCCCCCCCCCACAATCTAACCCTAATCTCCCCTTTCCCCACAATCTAACCATAATCTCCCCACAACCTAACCCTAATCTCCCCTTTACCCTACAATCTAACCCTAATATCCCCTTTCCCCCATAATCTAACCCTAAAATCACCTTTCCCCCACAACCTAATCCTAATATCCCCTTTACTTCACAATCTAGCCCTAATTTCCACACTTCCCCCCACAATCTAACCCTAATCTTCAGATTTCCCCCCCCCCCACAATCTAACCCTAATCTCCTTTTTTCCCCACAATCTAACCCTAATCTCCCCTTTCCCCACAATCTAACCATAATCTCCCCACAACCTAACCCTAATCTCCCCTTTACCCTACAATCTAACCCTAATATCCCCTTTCACCCATAATATAACCCTAAAATCCCCTTTCCCCCACAACCTAATCCTAATATCCCCTTTACCCCACAATCTAGCCTTAATCTCCACACTTCCCTCGACAATATAACCCTAATATCCCCATTCTCTCACAATCTAACCCTAACTCTCCATCTTCCTCCACAACCTAACCCTAATCTTTCCTTTCCCCCACAATCTAACCCTAACCTCCCCTTCCTCCCACAATCTAACGCTAATCCTCTTTTCCCCACAATATAACCCTAATCTCCCCTTTCCCCATAATCTAACCCTAATCTCCCCTTTACCCCACAATCAAACCATAATCTCCCCATTTCCCCCCACAATCTAACCCGTGTCTCCCCTTTGCCCCACAATATAACCCTAACGCTCCATCTTCCTCCACAACCAAACCCTAATATCCCCTTCCCCCCACAATCTAACCCTAATTTCCTTTTCCCCACAATATTACCCTAATCTCCCCTTTCCCCATAATCTAACCCTAATCTCCCCTTTACACCACAATCAAACCATAATCTCCCATTTCCCCCCACAATCTAACCCTAGTCTCCCCTTTGCCCCACAATATAACCCTAATGCTCCATCTTCCTCCACAACCTAACCCTAATCTCCCCTTTCCCCCAAAATCTAACCGTAATTTCCTTTCCCCCCACAATATAACTTTAATCTTCCCTTTCCCCCACAATATAACCCTAATCTCCTTTTCCCCCACAATCTAACCCTAATCTCCTTTTAACCCCACAATATAACCCTAATCTCCCCTTTACCCTACAATCTAACCCTAATCTCCCCTTTCCCCCACAACCTAATCCTAATATCCCCTTTACCTAACAATCTAGCCCTAATCTCCACACTTCCCCCCACAATCTAACCTTAATATTCCCACTTTCCCCCCCCCTCAATCTAACCCTAATCTCCCTTTTCCCCCACAATCTAACCTTATCTCTCCATCTTCCACCACAACCTAACCCTAATCTCCCCTTTCCCCCACCACCTAACCCTAATCTCCCCTTTACCCTACAATATAACCCTAATATCCCCTTTCCCACATAATCTAACCCTAATCTCCCCTTTCCCCCACAACCTAATCCTAATATCCCCTTTACCCCACAAGCTAGCCCTAATCTCCACATTTCCCCCCACAATATAACCCTAATATCCCCTTTCCCTCACAATCTAACCCTAACTCTCCATCTTCCTCCACAACCTAACCCTAATCTCTCCTTTCCCCCACAATATAACCCTAATCTCCCCTTTCCCTCACAATATAACCCTAATCTCCCCTTTCCCCCATAATCTAACCCTAATCTCCCCTTTCCTCCATAATCTAACCCTAAACTCCCCTTTCCCCCACAATCTAACCCTAACCTCCCCTTTACGCCACAATCAAACCATAATCTCCCCATTTCCCCCCACAATCTAATCCGTGTCTCCCCTTTGCCCCACAATATAACCCTAACGCTCCATCTTCCTCCACAACCTAACCCTAATATCCCCTTTCCCTCACAATCTAACCCTAATCTCCTTTCCCCACAATCTAACCATAATCTCCCCTTTACCCTACAATCTAACCCTAATATCCCCTTTCCCCCATAATCTAACCCTAAAATCCCCTTTCCCCCACAACCTTATCCTAATATCCCCTTTACCCCACAATCTAGCCTTAATCTCCACACTTCCCTCAACAATATAACCCTAATATCCCCATTCTCTCACAATCTAACCCTAACTCTCCATCTTCCTCCACAACCTAACCCTAATCTCTCCTTTCCCTCACAATCTAACCCTAATCTCCCCTTTCCCCCACAATATAACCCTAATCTCCCCTTTCCCCCACAATATAACCCTAATCTCCCCTTTCCCCCATAATCTAACCCTAAATTCCCCTTTCCCCCACAATCTCACCTTAATCTCCCCACTTCCCCCACAATCTAACCCTAACCTCCCCTTCCCCCCACAATCTAACCCTAATCCTCTTTTCCCCACAATATAACCCTAATCTCCCCTTTCCCCCATAATCTAACCCTAATCTCCCCTTTACCCCACAATCAAACCATAATCTCCCCATTTCCCCCCACAATCTAACCTGTGTCTCCCCTTTGCCCCACAATATAACCCTAACGCTCCATCTTCCTCCACAACCTAACCCTAATCTCCCCTTTCCCCCAAAATCTAACCCTAATTTCCTTCCCCCCACAATATAACCTTAATCTTCCCTTTCCCCCACAATATAACCCTAATCTCCTTTTCCCCCACAATCTAACCCTAATCTCCTTTTAACCCCACAATATAACCCTAATCTCCCTTTTACCCTACAATCTAACCCTAATCTCCCCTTTCCCCCACAACCTAATCCTAATATCCCCTTTACCCAACAATCTAGCCCTAATCTTCAGACTTCCCCCCACAATCTAACCTTAATATTCCCACTCCCCCCCCCCACAATCTAACCCTAATCTCCCCTTTCCCCCACAACCTAACCCTAATCTCCCCTTTACCCTACAATATAACCCTAATATCCCCTTTCCCACATAATCTAACCCTAATCTCCCCTTTCCCCCACAACCTAATCCTAATGTCCCCTTTACCCCACAATCTAGCCCTAATCTCCACATTTCCCCCCACAATATAACCCTAATATCCCCTTTCCCTCACAATCTAACCCTAACTCTCCATCTTCCTCCACAACCTAACCCTAATCTCTCCTTTCCCCACAATATAACCCTAATCTCCCCTTTCCCCCACAATATAACCCTAATCTCCACTTTCCCCCATAATCTAACCCTAATCTCCCCTTTCCCCCATAATCTAACCCTAAACTCCCCTTTCCCCCACAATCTAACCCTAACCTCCCCTTTACGCCACAATCAAACCATAATCTCCCCATTTCCCCCCACAATCTAATCCGTGTCTCCCCTTTGCCCCACAATATAACCCTAACGCTCCATCTTCCTCCACAACCTAAACCTAATCTCCCTTTTCCCCCACAACCTAACCCTAATATCCCCTTTCCCTCACAATCTAACCCTAATCTCTTTTTCCCCACAATCTAACCATAATCTGAATGTTAATAAAATCCCAGCAACATATCCTGAGCAATTGTAGAAATGTTAATTATCCCTTCCTATAAAACAGACACACCGTAATAATCGTAAAGAGGAAACAATTTTATTCAAATATTTCAGACAACATAAATATGCAAGAGCATGGGGACAGCAAATCGAGCATTGAGGCATTCTAGTGGCTCATCAGTTCCAGCTGATACCTCCCCAGCAGGAGCTCTCAGACCAGCAAACACCAGTGACCACTCAGAAGAGGTCCGCCATCACTCATGTCTCAGTTTTCTGGAATACAATAATCACAACGTCCTGGCCAGATTTCACCAGAAATGGCCACAATATAGCAGAAATTGGACAAAACCTTTTCCTGGCCCCATGTGCAGTCTCTGCTGAGGAATATCCAGAATGAAGCATTTCCAGATATACTGTAGTGACCTGTGGTAATTAGTACATGACCGTGGTAACAGCCACTAATTATCACTATGGATAACGGGCAGATCCGCAATCCAGAACCCAGTTCTAAATGGATAGTTTAAAATCAGGTTGTGCAGTCCATGGGGGCGATTGAATTCTTAGTGAAGTGCCTCCATAGTGGTGGTAGCGCTGGTCCTTTCTCTCACACACCAAAGGGATGCGTAGAAAAACGAGCCGAGTTCTACTATAAGAAGCAGTAACGTGCGCAGATGGGGAAGCAGTAATGTGCGCAGTTGGAGAAGCAGTAACGTGCGCAGTTGGGGAAGCAGTAATGTACGCAGTTGGAGAAGCAGTAATGTACGCAGTTGGAGAAGCAGTAACGTACGCAGTTGTGGAAGCAGTAACGTGCGCAGTTGGAGAAGCAGTAACGTGCGCAGTTGGGGAAGCAGTAACGTGCGCAGTTGGGGAAGCAGTAATGTACGCAGTTGTGGAAGCAGTAACGTGCGCAGTTGGAGAAGCAGTAATGTACGCAGTTGGAGAAGCAGTAATGTACGCAGTTGGAGAAGCAGTAACGTGCGCAGATGGGGAAGCAGTAATGTACGCAGTTGGAGAAGCAGTAATGTACGCAGTTGGAGAAGCAGTAACGTACGCAGTTGTGGAAGCAGTAACGTGCGCAGTTGGAGAAGCAGTAACGTGCGCAGTTGGGGAAGCAGTAACGTGCGCAGTTGGGGAAGCAGTAATGTACGCAGTTGTGGAAGCAGTAACGTGCGCAGTTGGAGAAGCAGTAATGTACGCAGTTGGAGAAGCAGTAATGTACGCAGTTGGAGAAGCAGTAACGTGCGCAGATGGGGAAGCAGTAATGTGCGCAGTTGGGGAAGCAGTAATGTGCGCAGTTGGAGAAGCAGTAATGTGCGCAGTTGGGGAAGCAGTAATGTGCGCAGTTAGGGAAGCAGTAACGTGCGCAGTTGGGGAAGCAGTAATGTGCGCAGTTGGGGAAGCAGTAATGTGCGCAGTTGGGGAAGCAGTAATGTGCGCAGTTGGGGAAGCAGTAACGTGCGCAGATGGGGAAGCAGTAATGTACGCAGTTGGAGAAGCAGTAACGTGCGCAGATGGGGAAGCAGTAATGTGCGCAGTTGGGGAAGCAGTAATGTGCGCAGTTGGAGAAGCAGTAATGTGCGCAGTTGGGGAAGCAGTAATGTGCGCAGTTAGGGAAGCAGTAACGTGCGCAGTTGGGGAAGCAGTAATGTGCGCAGTTGGGGAAGCAGTAATGTGCGCAGTTGGGGAAGCAGTAATGTGCGCAGTTGGGGAAGCAGTAATGTACGCAGTTGGAGAAGCAGTAATGTGCGCAGATGGGGAAGCAGTAATGTGCGCAGTTGGGGAAGCAGTAATGTGCGCAGTTGGGGAAGCAGTAATGTACGCAGTTGGAGAAGCAGTAATGTGCGCAGTTGGAGAAGCAGTAATGTGCGCAGTTGGGGAAGCAGTAATGTGCGCAGTTGGAGAAGCAGTAATGTGCGCAGTTGGAGAAGCAGTAATGTACGCAGTTGGAGAAGCAGTAATGTGCGCAGTTGGAGAAGCAGTAATGTGCGCAGTTGGGGAGGCAGTAATGTACGCAGTTGGAGAAGCAGTAATGTGCGCAGTTGGGGAAGCAGTAATGTGCGCAGTTGGGGAAGCAGTAATGTACGCAGTTGGGGAAGCAGTAATGTACGCAGTTGGGGAAGCAGTAACGTGCGCAGTTGGGGAAGCACTAACGTGCGCAGTTAGGGAAGCAGTAACGTGCGCAGTTGGGGAAGCAGTAACGTGCGTAGTTGGGGAAGCAGTAACGTGCGCAGTTGGGGAAGCAGTAACGTGCGCAGTTGGGGAAGCAGTAACGTGCGTAGTTGGGGAAGCAGTAACGTGCGCAGTTGGGGAAGCAGTAACGTGCGTAGTTGGGGAAGCAGTAACGTGCGCAGTTGGGGAAGCAGTAACGTGCGCAGTTGGGGAAGCAGTAACGTGCGTAGTTGGGGAAGCAGTAACGTACGCAGTTGGGAAGGCAGTAACGTGCGCACTTGGAGAAGCAGTAATGTGCGCAGTTGGGGAAGCAGTAACGTACGCAGTTGGGGAGGCAGTAACGTGCGCAGTTGGAGAAGCAGTAATGTACGCAGTTGGGGAAGCAGTAATGTACGCAGTTGGAGAAGCAGTAATGTACGCAGTTGGGGAAGCAGTAATGTGCGCAGTTGGAGAAGCAGTAATGTACGCAGTTGGAGAAGCAGTAATGTGCGCAGTTGGAGAAGCAGTAATGTACGCAGTTGGAGAAGCAGTAATGTACGCAGTTGGGGAAGCAGTAATGTGCGCAGTTGGAGAAGCAGTAATGTGCGCAGTTGGAGAAGCAGTAATGTACGCAGTTGGAGAAGCAGTAATGTACGCAGTTGGAGAAGCAGTAATGTACGCAGTTGGGGAAGCAGTAATGTACGCAGTTGGGGAAGCAGTAATGTGCGCAGTTGGGGAAGCAGTAATGTGCGCAGTTGGAGAAGCAGTAATGTGCGCAGTTGGGGAAGCAGTAATGTGCGCAGTTGGGGAAGCAGTAATGTGCGCAGTTGGAGAAGCAGTAATGTACGCAGTTGGGGAAGCAGTAATGTGCGCAGTTGGGGAAGCAGTAACGTGCGCAGTTGGGGAAGCAGTAATGTACGCAGTTGGGGAAGCAGTAACGTGCGCAGATGGGGAAGCAGTAATGTACGCAGTTGGGGAAGCAGTAATGTGCGCAGTTGGAGAAGCAGTAATGTACGCAGTTGGGGAAGCAGTAATGTGCGCAGTTGGAGAAGCAGTAATGTGCGCAGTTGGAGAAGCAGTAATGTGCGCAGTTGGGGAAGCAGTAATGTACGCAGTTGGGGAAGCAGTAATGTACGCAGTTGGAGAAGCAGTAATGTGCGCAGTTGGGGAAGCAGTAATGTGCGCAGTTGGAGAAGCAGTAATGTGCGCAGTTGGAGAAGCAGTAATGTACGCAGTTGGGGAAGCAGTAATGTGCGCAGTTGGAGAAGCAGTAATGTACGCAGTTGGAGAAGCAGTAATGTGCGCAGTTGGAGAAGCAGTAATGTGCGCAGTTGGGGAAGCAGTAATGTGCGCAGTTGGGGAAGCAGTAATGTGCGCAGTTGGGGAAGCAGTAACGTGCGCAGTTGGGGAAGCAGTAATGTGCGCAGTTGGGGAAGCAGTAACGTGCGCAGTTGGGGAAGCAGTAACGTGCGCAGTTGGGAAAGCAGTAACGTGCGCAGTTGGGGAAGCAGTAAAGTGCGCAGTTGGGGAAGCAGTAACGTGCGCAGATGGGGAAGCAGTAATGTGCGCAGTTGGGGAAGCAGTAATGTGCGCAGTTGGAGAAGCAGTAATGTACGCAGTTGGGGAAGCAGTAATGTGCGCAGTTGGGGAAGCAGTAATTTGCGCAGTTGGGGAAGCAGTAATGTGCGCAGTTGGAGAAGCAGTAATGTGCGCAGTTGGAGAAGCAGTAATGTGCGCAGTTGGAGAAGCAGTAATGTGCGCAGTTGGGGAAGCAGTAAAGTGCGCAGTTGGGGAAGCAGTAATGTGCGCAGTTGGAGAAGCAGTAATGTGCGCAGTTGGAGAAGCAGTAATGTGCGCAGTTGGAGAAGCAGTAATGTGCGCAGTTGGGGAAGCAGTAAAGTGCGCAGTTGGGGAAGCAGTAATGTGCGCAGTTGGAGAAGCAGTAATGTACGCAGTTGGAGAAGCAGTAATGTGCGCAGATGGGGAAGCAGTAATGTGCGCAGTTGGGGAAGCAGTAATGTACGCAGTTGGAGAAGCATTAATGTACGCAGTTGGAGAAGCAGTAATGTACGCAGTTGGAGAAGCATTAATGTACGCAGTTGGAGAAGCAGTAATGTACGCAGTTGGAGAAGCATTAATGTACGCAGTTGGAGAAGCAATAATGTGCGCAGTTGTGGAAGCAATAACGTGCGCAGTTGGGGAAGCAGTAACGTGCGCAGTTGGAGAAGCAGTAATGTACGCAGTTGGGGAAGCAGTAATGTACGCAGTTGGGGAAGCAGTAATGTACGCAGT
Source organism: Pseudophryne corroboree (assembly GCF_028390025.1). Classification (NCBI taxonomy): domain Eukaryota; kingdom Metazoa; phylum Chordata; class Amphibia; order Anura; family Myobatrachidae; genus Pseudophryne; species Pseudophryne corroboree. The sequence continues at coordinate 20,954 of NW_026970506.1, forward strand.
TGGAGAAGCAGTAATGTGCGCAGTTGGGGAAGCAGTAATGTACGCAGTTGGAGAAGCAGTAATGTACGCAGTTGGAGAAGCAGTAATGTGCGCAGTTGGGGAAGCAGTAATGTGCGCAGTTGGGGAAGCAGTAATGTGCGCAGTTGGGGAAGCAGTAATGTGCGCAGTTGGGGAAGCAGTAATTTGCGCAGTTGGGGAAGCAGTAATGTACGCAGTTGGAGAAGCAGTAATGTACGCAGTTGGAGAAGCAGTAATGTGCGCAGTTGGGGAAGCAGTAATGTGCGCAGTTGGGGAAGCAGTAATGTGCGCAGTTGGGGAAGCAGTAATGTGCGCAGTTGGGGAAGCAGTAATGTGCGCAGTTGGAGAAGCAGTAATGTACGCAGTTGGAGAAGCAGTAATGTGCGCAGTTGGGGAAGCAGTAATGTACGCAGTTGGAGAAGCAGTAATGTACGCAGTTGGAGAAGCAGTAATGTGCGCAGTTGGGGAAGCAGTAATGTGCGCAGTTGGGGAAGCAGTAATGTACGCAGTTGGAGAAGCAGTAATGTGCGCAGTTGGAGAAGCAGTAATGTACGCAGTTGGAGAAGCAGTAATGTACGCAGTTGGGGAAGCAGTAATGTACGCAGTTGGAGAAGCAGTAATGTGCGCAGTTGGAGAAGCAGTAATGTGCGCAGTTGGGGAAGCAGTAACGTGCGCAGTTGGGGAAGCAGTAACGTGCGCAGTTGGAGAAGCAGTAATGTGCGCAGTTGGGGAAGCAGTAATGTACGCAGTTGGAGAAGCAGTAATGTGCGCAGTTGGAGAAGCAGTAATGTGCGCAGTTGGGGAAGCAGTAATGTGCGCAGTTGGAGAAGCAGTAATGTACGCAGTTGGAGAAGCAGTAATGTGCGCAGTTGGGGAAGCAGTAATGTGCGCAGTTGGGGAAGCAGTAATGTACGCAGTTGGAGAAGCAGTAATGTGCGCAGTTGGAGAAGCAGTAATGTACGCAGTTGGAGAAGCAGTAATGTACGCAGTTGGGGAAGCAGTAATGTACGCAGTTGGAGAAGCAGTAATGTGCGCAGTTGGAGAAGCAGTAATGTGCGCAGTTGGGGAAGCAGTAATGTGCGCAGTTGGGGAAGCAGTAATGTACGCAGTTGGAGAAGCAGTAATGTGCGCAGTTGGGGAAGCAGTAATGTACGCAGTTGGAGAAGCAGTAATGTACGCAGTTGGAGAAGCAGTAATGTACGCAGTTGGAGAAGCAGTAATGTGCGCAGTTGGGGAAGCAGTAATGTACGCAGTTGGAGAAGCAGTAATGTACGCAGTTGGAGAAGCAGTAATGTGCGCAGTTGGGGAAGCAGTAATGTACGCAGTTGGAGAAGCAGTAATGTACGCAGTTGGAGAAGCAGTAATGTACGCAGTTGGAGAAGCAGTAATGTGCGCAGTTGGGGAAGCAGTAACGTGCGCAGATGGGGAAGCAGTAATGTGCGCAGATGGGGAAGCAGTAATGTGCGCAGTTGGGGAAGCAGTAATGTACGCAGTTGGAGAAGCATTAATGTACGCAGTTGGAGAAGCAGTAATGTACGCAGTTGGAGAAGCATTAATGTACGCAGTTGGAGAAGCAATAATGTGCGCAGTTGGAGAAGCAGTAATGTGCGCAGTTGGGGAAGCAGTAATGTGCGCAGTTGGGGAAGCAGTAATGTGCGCAGTTGGGGAAGCAGTAATGTGCGCAGTTGGGGAAGCAGTAATGTACGCAGTTGGAGAAGCAGTAATGTACGCAGTTGGGGAAGCAGTAATGTGCGCAGTTAGGGAAGCAGTAATGTGCGCAGTTGGGGAAGCAGTAATGTGCGCAGTTGGGGAAGCAGTAAAGTGCGCAGTTGGGGAAGCAGTAACGTGCGCAGATGGGGAAGCAGTAATGTGCGCAGTTGGGGAAGCAGTAATGTACGCAGTTGGAGAAGCATTAATGTACGCAGTTGGAGAAGCAATAATGTGCGCAGTTGTGGAAGCAATAACGTGCGCAGTTGGGGAAGCAGTAACGTGCGCAGTTGGGGAAGCAGTAACGTGCGCAGTTGGGGAGGCAGTAATGTGCGCAGTTGGGGAAGCAGTAATGTGCGCAGTTGGGGAAGCAGTAATGTGCGCAGTTGGGGAAGCAGTAATGTGCGCAGTTGGGGAAGCAGTAACGTGCGCAGTTGGGGAAGCACTAACGTGCGCAGTTAGGGAAGCAGTAATGTGCGCAGTTGGGGAAGCAGTAATGTGCGCAGTTGGGGAAGCAATCTAACCCTAATCTCCCCTTTCCCCTATAATCTAACCCAAATCTCCCCTTTACCCCACAATCGAACCATAATCTCCCCGCAACCTAACCCTAATCTCCCCTTTCCCCCACAAGCTAACCCTAACCTCCCCTTCCCCCACAATATAACCCTAATCTCCACTTTCCCCTATAATCTAACCCAAATCTCCCCTTTCCCCCACTACCTAATCCTAATATCCCATTTACCCAACAATCTAGCCCTAATCTCCACACTTTCCTCCACAATCTAACCCTAATCTTCCCACTTCCCCCCACAATCTAACCCTAATATCCCCTTTACCCCACAATCTAACCCTAACTCTCCATCTTCCTCCACAACCTAACCCTAATCTCCCCTTTCCCCCCACAATCTACCTGTAATGTCCCCTTTACCCTACAATCTAACCTTAAAATCTCCCCTTTACCACACAATCTAACCCTAATCTCCCCTTTCCCCCACAATCTAACCCTAATCTCCCCTTTCCCCCACAAACTAACCATAATCTCCACTTTATCTCACAACCTAACCCTAATCTCCCCTTTCCCCTATAATCTAACCCTAATCTCCCCTTTCCCCCACAACCTAATCCTAATATCCCCTTTACCTCACAATCTAGCCCTAATCTCCACACTCCCCCCCACTACAATCTAACCCTAATCTTCCCACTTCCCGCTACAATCTAACCCTATTATCCCCTTTCCCCCACAATCTAACCCTAACTCTCCATCTACCTCCACTACCTAACCCTAATCTCCCCTTTCCCCCACAAACTGTAATATCCTTTAACTCTAATTTCCCCTTTACCCCACAATCTAACCCTAATCTCCCCTTTTCCCACAATCTAACCCTAATCTCCCCTTTCCCCCACAATCTAACCCTTATCTCCACTTCCCCCCACAATCTATACCTAATATTCCAATTTCCCCCCACAATTTAACCCTAATATCACATTTCCCCCACAAACTAACCCTAACTCTCCATCTTCCTCCATAACCTAACCCTAATCTCCTCTTTATCTCACAACCTATCCCTAATCTCCCCTTTACCCCACAACCTATCCCTAATCTCCCCTTTACCCCCAATCTAACCCTAATCTCCCCATTTACCCCCACAATCTATCCCTAATCTTCTCACTTCCCCCCACAATCTAACCCTAATATCTCCTTTCCCCCACAAACTAAGCCTAACTCTCCATCTTCTTCCACAACCTAACCCTATTCTCCCCTTTCCCCCACAATGTAACCATAATCTCCCCTTTCCCCCCAAATCTAACCTTAATCTCCCCACTCCCCCCACAATCTAAACCTAATCTCCCCTTTCCCCCACAAACTAACCCTAACCTCCCCTTTCCCCCATAATCTAACCCTTATCTCCCCTTTCCCCACAATCTAACCCTTATCTCCCCTTTACCCCACAATCTAACCATAATCTCCCCACAACCTAACCCTAATCTCCCCTTTCCGCCATAACCTAACCCTAATCTCCCCTTTACCCTACAATCTAACCATAATCTCCCCTTTCCCCATAATCTAACCCTAATCTCCCCTTTCCCCCACAACCTAATCCTAATATCGCCTTTACCCCACAATCTAGCCCTAATCTCCACACTTCACCCCACAATATAACTCTAATATCCCCTTTCCCTCACAATCTAACCCTAACTCACCATCTTCCTCCACAACCTAACCCTAATCTCTGCTTTCCCCCACAATATAACCTAATCTCCCCTTTCCCCACAATATAACCCTAATCTCCCCTTTCCCCCATAATCTAACCATAAACTCCCCTTTCCCCCCCACAATCTAACAATAATCTCCCCACTTCCCCCACAATCTAACCCTAATCTCCCCTTTCCCCCACAATCTAACCCTATCCTCCCCTTCCCCCCACAATCTAACTATAATCTCTTTTCCCCACAATCTAACCCTAATCTCCTTTTCCTCCACAATCTAACCCTAATCTCCTTTTAACCCCACAATCTATCCCTAATCTCCCCTTTACCCTACAATCTAACCCTAATATCCCCTTTCCCCCACAATCTAACCATAATCTCCCCTTTCCCCCACAACCTAATCTTAATATCCACTTTACCCCACAATCTAGCCCTAATCTCCACACTTCCCCCCACAATCTAACCCTAATCTTCTCACTTTCCACCACAATCTAACCCTAATATCCCCTTTCCCCCACAATCTAACCCTAACTCTCCATCTTCCTTCACAACCTAACCCTAATCTCCCCTTTCCCCCACAATCTAACTGTAATATCCTTTACCCCACAACCTAACCCTAATCTCCCCTTTTCCCCACAATCTAACCCTAATCTCCACTTTCCCTCAAAATATATCCCTAATCTCCCCTTTCCCCACAATATAACCATAATCTCCCCACTTCCCCCCACAATCTAACACTAATCTCCCCTTTCCCCACAATCTAACCCTAATCTCCCATTTCCCCACAATCTACCCCTTATCTCCCCTTTACCCCACAATCAAACCCTAATCTCCCCTTTCCCCCACAACCTAATCCTAATATCCCATTTACCCACCAATCTAGCCCTAATCTCCACACTTCCCCCCACAATCTCACCCTAATCTTCCCACTTCCCCCCACAATCTAACCATAATATCCCCTTTACCCCACAATCTAACCCTAACTCTCCATCTTCCTCCACAACCTAACCCTAATCTCCCCTTTCCCCCACAATCTAACTGTAATATCCCCTTTACCCTACAATCTAACCCTAATCTCCCCTTCACCACACAATCTAACCCTAATCTCCCCTTTCCCGCACAATCTAACCCTAATCTCCCCTTTCCCCCACAAACTAACCATAATCTCCCCTTTACCTCACAACCTAACCCTAATATCCCCTTTCCCCTATAATATAACCCTAATCTCCCCTTTCCCCCACAACCTAATCCTAATATCCCCTTTACCCCACAATCTAGCCCTAATCTCCACACTTCCCCCCAAAATCTAACCCTAATCTTCCCACTTCCCGCTACAATCTAACCCTAATATCCCCTTTCCCCCACAATCTAACCCCAACTCTCCATCTTCCTCAACTACCTAACCCTAATCTCCCCTTTCCCCCACAATCTAACTGTAATATCCTTTAACTCTAATTTCCCCTTTACCCCACAATCTAACCCTAATCTCCCCTTTTCCCACAATCTAACCCTAATCTCCCCTTTCCCCCACAATCTAACCCTTATCTCCCCTTTACCCCACAATCTAACCATAATCTCCCCACAACCTAATCCTAATATCCCCTTTACCCCACAATCTAGCTCTAATCTCCACTTCCCCCCACAATCTATACCTAATCTTCCAATTTCCCCCCACAATTTAACCCTAATATCACCTTTCCCCCACAAACTAACCCTAACTCTCCATCTTCCTCCACAACCTAACCCTAATCTCCTCTTTATCTCACAACCTATCCCTAATCTCCCCTTTACCTCACAACCTATCCCTAATCTCCCCTTTACCCCCAATCTATCCCTAATCTCCCCACTTACCCCCACAATCTATCCCTAAGCTTCCCACTTCCCCCCACAACCTAACCCTAATATCTCCTTTCCCCCACAAACTAACCCTAACTCTCCATCTTCTTCCACAACCTAACCCTATTCTCCCCTTTCCCCCACAATGTAACCATAATCTCCCCTTTCCCCCCAAATCTAACCTTAATCTCCCCACTCCCCCCACAATCTAAACCTAATCTCCCCTTTCCCCCACAACCTAACCCTAACCTCCCCTTTCCCCCATAATCTAACCCTAATCTCCCCTTTCCCCACAATCTTACCCTTATCTCCCTTTTACCCCACAATCTAACCATAATCTCCCCACAATCTAACCCTAATCTCCCCTTTCCCCATAATCTAACCCTAATCTCCCCTTTCCCCCACAACCTAATCCTAATATTGCCTTTACCCCACAATCTAGCCCTAATCTCCACACTTCCCCCCACAATATAACCCTAATATCCCCTTCCCTCACAATCTAACCCTAACTCTCCATCTTCCTCCACAACCTAACCCTAATCTCTCCTTTCCCCCACAATATAACCCTAATCTCCCCTTTCCCCCCACAATATAACCCTAATCTCTCCTTTCCCCCATAATCTAACCCTAATCTCCCCTTTCCCCCACAATCTAACCTTAATCTCCCCACTTCCCCCACAATCTAACCCTAATCTCCCCTTTCCCCCACAATCTAACCCTAACCTCCCCTTCCCCCACAATCTAACCCTAATCTCCTTTTCCCCACAATATAACCCTAATCTCCCCTTTCCCCATAATCTAACCCTAATCTTCCCTTTACCCCTCAGTCAAACCATAATCTCCAATTTCCCCCCACAATCTAACCCTAGTCTCCCCTTTGCCCCACAATATAACCCTAATGCTCCATCTTCCTCCACAACCTAAACCTAATCTCCCCTTTCCCCCACAATCTAACCATAATCTCCTCTTTTCCTTACAATCTAACCCTAATCTCTTTTTCCCCCGCAATATAACCTTAATCTCCCCTTTCCCCCACAATATAACCCAAATCTCCCCACAATTTAACCCTAATCTCCTTTTCCGCCACAATGTAACCCTAATTTTCCCTTTTACCCTACAATCTAACCCTAATATCCCCTTTCCCCCACAACCTAATCCTAATATCCCCTTAACCCCACAATCTAGCCCTAATCTCCACACTTCCCCCCACAATCTAACCCTAATCTTCATACTTCCCCCCCACAATCTAACCCTAATCTCCTTTTTCCCCACAATCTAACCCTAATCTCCCCTTTCCCCACAATCTAACACTAATCTCCCCTTTCCCCACAATATAACCCTAATATCCCCTTTCCCTCACAATCTAACCCTAATCTCCCCTTTCCCTTAAAATCTAACCTTAATCTCCCCACTCCCCCCACAATCTAAACCTAATCTCCCCTTTCCCCCACAAACTAACCCTAACCTCCCCTTTCCCCCATAATCTAACCCTAATCTCCCCTTTCCCCACAATCTAACCCTTATCTCCCCTTTACCCCACAATCTAACCATAATCTCCCCACAACCTAACCCTAATCTCCCCTTTCCGCCATAACCTAACCCTAATCTCCCCTTTACCCTACAATCTAACCCTAATCTCCCCTTTCCCCATAATCTAACCCTAATCTCCCCTTTCCCCCACAACCTAATCCTAATATCGCCTTTACCCCACAATCTAACCCTAATCTCCACACTTCACCCCACAATATAACCCTAATATCCCCTTTCCCTCACAATCTAACCCTAACTCACCATCTTCCTCCACAACCTAACCCTAATCTCTCCTTTCCCCCACAATATAACCCTAATCTCCCCTTTTCCCCACAATATAACCCTAATCTCCCCTTTCCCCCATAATCTAACCATAAACTCCCCTTTCCCCCACAATTTTACCTAATCTCCCCACTTCCTCCACAACCTAACCCTAATCTCCCCTTTCCCCCACAATCTAACTGTAATATCCTTTATCCCACAAACTAACCCTAATCTCCCCTTTCCCCCACAATCTAACCCTAATCTTCCCTTTCCCCCAAAATATATCCCTAATCTCCCCTTTCCCCACAATATAACCCTAATCTTCAATTTTCCCCACAATCTAACCCTAATCTCAATTTTACCCCACAATCTAACCATAAACTCCCCACTTCCCCCCACAATCTAACCCTGATCTCCCCACTTCCCCCCACAATCTAACACTAATCTCCCCTTTCCCCTCAATCTAACCCTAATATCCCATTTACCCAACAATCTAGCCCTAATCTCCACACTTCCCCCCACAAGCTAACCCTAATCTTCCCACTTCCCCCCACAATCTAACCCTAATCTCCCCTTTTCCCACAATCTAACCCTAATCTCCCCTTTCCCCCACAATCTAACCCTTATCTCCCCTTTACCCCACAATCTAACCATAACTCTCCATCTTCCTCCACAACCTAATCCTAATCTCTCCTTTCCCCCACAAACTAACCATAATCTCCCCTTTACCTCACAACCTAACCCTAATCTCCCCTTTCCCCTATAATATAACCCTAATCTCCCCTTTCCCAAACAACCTAATCCTAATATCCCCTTTACCCCACAATCTAGCCCTAATCTCCACACTTCCCCCCACAATCTAACCCTAATCTTCCCACTTCCCGCTACCATCTAACCCTAATATCCCCTTTCCCCCACAATCTAACCCCAACTCTCCATCTTCCTCCACTACCTAACCCTAATATCCCCTTTCCCCCACAATCTAACTGTAATATCCTTTAACTCTAATTTCCCCTTTACCCCACAATCTAACCCTAATCTCCCCTTTTCCCACAATCTAACCCTAATCTCCCCTTTCCCCCACAATCTAACCCTTATCTCCCCTTTACCCCACAATCTAACCATAATCTCCCCACAACCTAATCCTAATATCCCCTTTACCCCACAATCTAGCTCTAATCTCCACTTCCCCCCACAATCTATACCTAATCTTCCAATTTCCCCCCACAATTTAACCTTAATATCAACTTTCCCCCACAAACTAACCCTAACTCTCCATCTTCCTCCACAACCTAACCCTAATCTCCTCTTTATCTCACAACCTATCCCTAATCTCCCCTTTACCTCACAACCTATCCCTAATCTCCCCTTTACCCCCAATCTAGCCATAATCTCCCCATTTACCCCCACAATCTATCCCTAATCTTCCCACTTCCCCCCACAATCTAACCCTAATATCTCCTTTCCCCCACAAACTAACCCTAACTCTCCATCTTCTTCCACAACCTAACCCTATTCTCCCCTTTCCCCCACAATGTAACCATAATATCCCCTTTCCCCCCAAATCTGACCTTAATCTCCCCACTCCCCCCACAATCTAAACCTAATCTCCCCTTTCCCCCACAACCTATCCCTAACCTCCCCTTTCCCCGATAATCTAACCCTAATCTCCCCTTTCCCCACAATCTAACCCTTATCTCCCCTTTACCCCACAATCTAACCATAATCTCCCCACAATCTAACCCTAATCTCCCCTTTCCCATAATCTAACCCTAATCTCCCCTTTCCCCCACAACCTAATCCTAATATTGCCTTTACCCCACAATCTAGCCCTAATCTCCACATTTCCCCCCACAATATAACCCTAATATCCCCTTTGCCCCACAATATAACCCTAACGCTCCATCTTCCTCCACAACCTAACCCTAATATCCCCTTCCCCCCACAATCTAACCCTAATTTCCTTTTCCCCACAATAGTACCCTAATCTCCCCTTTCCCCATAATCTAACCCTAATCTCCCCTTTACACCACAATCAAACCATAATCTCCCATTTCCCCCCACAATCTAACCCTAGTCTCCCCTTTGCCCCACAATATAACCCTAATGCTCCATATTCCTCCACAACCTAACCCTAATCTCCCCTTTCCCCCAAAATCTAACCGTAATTTCCTTTCCCCCCACAATATAACCTTAATCTTCCCTTTCCCCCACAATATAACCCTAATCTCCTTTTCCCCACAATCTAACCCTAATCTCCACTTTCCCCAAAAATATATCCATAATCTCCCCTTTCCCCACAATATAACCATAATCTCCCCACTTCCCCCCACAATCTAACACTAATCTCCCCTTTCCCCACAATCTAACCCTAATCTCCCATTTCCCCACAATCTACCCCTTATCTCCCCTTTACCCCACAATCAAACCCTAATCTCCCCTTTCCCCCACAACCTAATCCTAATATCCCATTTACCCACCAATCTAGCCCTAATCTCCACACTTCCCCCCACAATCTCACCCTAATCTTCCCACTTCCCCCCACAATCTAACCATAATATCCCCTTTACCCCACAATCTAACCCTAACTCTCCATCTTCCTCCACAACCTAACCCTAATCTCCCCTTTCCCCCACAATCTAACTGTAATATCCCCTTTACCCTACAATCTAACCCTAATCTCCCCTTCACCACACAATCTAACCCTAATCTCCCCTTTCCCCCACAATCTAACCCTAATCTCCCCTTTCCCCCACAAACTAACCATAATCTCCCCTTTACCTCACAACCTAACCCTAATATCCCCTTTCCCCTATAATATAACCCTAATCTCCCCTTTCCCCCACAACCTAATCCTAATATCCCCTTTACCCCACAATCTAGCCCTAATCTCCACACTTCCCCCCAAAATCTAACCCTAATCTTTCCACTTCCCGCTACAATCTAACCCTAATATCCCTTTCCCCCACAATCTAACCCCAACTCTCCATCTTCCTCAACTACCTAACCCTAATCTCCCCTTTCCCCCACAATCTAACTGTAATATCCTTTAACTCTAATTTCCCCTTTACCCCACAATCTAACCCTAATCTCCCCTTTTCCCACAATCTAACCCTAATCTCCCCTTTCCCCCACAATCTAACCCTTATCTCCCCTTTACCCCACAATCTAACCATAATCTCCCCACAACCTAATCCTAATATCCCCTTTACCCCACAATCTAGCTCTAATCTCCACTTCCCCCCACAATCTATACCTAATCTTCCAATTTCCCCCCACAATTTAACCCTAATATCACCTTTCCCCCACAAACTAACCCTAACTCTCCATCTTCCTCCACAACCTAACCCTAATCTCCTCTTTATCTCACAACCTATCCCTAATCTCCCCTTTACCTCACAACCTATCCCTAATCTCCCCTTTACCCCCAATCTATCCCTAATCTCCCCACTTACCCCCACAATCTATCCCTAATCTTCCCACTTCCCCCCACAACCTAACCCTAATATCTCCTTTCCCCCACAAACTAACCCTAACTCTCCATCTTCTTCCACAACCTAACCCTATTCTCCCCTTTCCCCCACAATGTAACCATAATCTCCCCTTTCCCCCCAAATCTAACCTTAATCTCCCCACTCCCCCCACAATCTAAACCTAATCTCCCCTTTCCCCCACAACCTAACCCTAACCTCCCCTTTCCCCATAATCTAACCCTAATCTCCCCTTTCCCCCACAACCTAATCCTAATATTGCCTTTACCCCACAATCTAGCCCTAATCTCCACACTTCCCCCCACAATATAACCCTAATATCCCCTTCCCTCACAATCTAACCCTAACTCTCCATCTTCCTCCACAACCTAACCCTAATCTCTCCTTTCCCCACAATATAACCCTAATCTCCCCTTTCCCCCCACAATATAACCCTAATCTCTCCTTTCCCCCATAATCTAACCCTAATCTCCCCTTTCCCCCACAATCTAACCCTAACCTCCCCTTCCCCCACAATCTAACCCTAATCTCCTTTTCCCCACAATATAACCCTAATCTCCCCTTTCCCCATAATCTAACCCTAATCTTCCCTTTACCCCTCAGTCAAACCATAATCTCCCATTTCCCCCCACAATCTAACCCTAGTCTCCCCTTTGCCCCACAATATAACCCTCATGCTCCATCTTCCTCCACAACCTAAACCTAATCTCCCCTTTCCCCCACAATCTAACCATAATCTCCTCTTTTCCTTACAATCTAACCCTAATCTCTTTTTCCCCCGCAATATAACCTTAATCTCCCCTTTCCCCCACAATATAACCCAAATCTCCCCACAATTTAACCCTAATCTCCTTTTCCGCCACAATATAACCCTAATTTTCCCTTTTACCCTACAATCTAACCCTAATATCCCCTTTCCCCCACAACCTAATCCTAATATCCCCTTAACCCCACAATCTAGCCCTAATCTCCACACTTCCCCCCACAATCTAACCCTAATCTTCATACTTCCCCCCCACAATCTAACCCTAATCTCCTTTTTCCCCACAATCTAACCCTAATCTCCCCTTTCCCCACAATCTAACACTAATCACCCCTTTCCCCACAATATAACCCTAATATCCCCTTTCCCTCACAATCTAACCCTAATCTCCCCTTTCCCTTAAAATCTAACCTTAATCTCCCCACTCCCCCCACAATCTAAACCTAATCTCCCCTTTCCCCCACAAACTAACCCTAACCTCCCCTTTCCCCCATAATCTAACCCTAATCTCCCCTTTCCCCACAATCTAACCCTAATCTCCCCTTTCCCCCACAACCTAATCCTAATATCGCCTTTACCCCACAATCTAACCCTAATCTCCACACTTCACCCCACAATATAACCCTAATATCCCCTTTCCCTCACAATCTAACCCTAACTCACCATCTTCCTCCACAACCTAACCCTAATCTCTCCTTTCCCCCACAATATAACCCTAATCTCCCCTTTTCCCCACAATATAACCCTAATCTCCCCTTTCCCCCATAATCTAACCATAAACTCCCCTTTCCCCCACAATCTTACCTAATCTCCCCACTTCCTCCACAACCTAACCCTAATCTCCCCTTTCCCCCACAATCTAACTGTAATATCCTTTATCCCACAAACTAACCCTAATCTCCCCTTTCCCCCACAATCTAACCCTAATCTTCCCTTTCCCCCAAAATATATCCCTAATCTCCCCTTTCCCCACAATATAACCCTAATCTTCAATTTTCCCCACAATCTAACCCTAATCTCAATTTTACCCCACAATCTAACCATAAACTCCCCACTTCCCCCCACAATCTAACCCTGATCTCCCCACTTCCCCCCACAATCTAACACTAATCTCCCCTTTCCCCACAATCTAACCCTAATATCCCATTTACCCAACAATCTAGCCCTAATCTCCACACTTCCCCCCACAAGCTAACCCTAATCTTCCCACTTCCCCCCACAATCTAACCCTAATCTCCCCTTTTCCCACAATCTAACCCTAATCTCCCCTTTCCCCCACAATCTAACCCTTATCTCCCCTTTACCCCACAATCTAACCATAATCTCCCCACAACCTAATCCTATTATCCCCTTTACCCCACAATCTAGCTCTTATCTCCACTTCCCCCCACAATCTATACCTAATCTTCCAATTTCCCCCCACAATTTAACCTTAATATCAACTTTCCCCCACAAACCCCAACTCTCCATCTTCCTCCACAACCTAACCCTAATCTCCTCTTTATCTCACAACCTATCCCTAATCTCCCCTTTACCTCACAACCTATCCCTAATCTCCCCTTTACCCCCAATCTATCCCTAATCTCCCCACTTACCCCCACAATCTATCCCTAATCTTCCCACTTCCCCCCACAACCTAACCCTAATATCTCCTTTCCCCCACAAACTAACCCTAACTCTCCATCTTCTTCCACAACCTAACCCTATTCTCCCCTTTCCCCCACAATGTAACCATAATCTCCCCTTTCCCCACAAACCTCACCTTAATCTCCCCACAATCTAACCCTAACCTCCCCTTCCCCCCACAATCTAACCCTAATCTCCTTTTCCCCACAATATAACCCTAATCTCCCCTTTACCCCAAAATCTAACCCTAATCTCCCCTTTACCCCACAATCAAACCATAATCTCCCCATTTCCCCCCACAATCTAACCCGTGTCTCCCCTTTGCCCCACAATATAACCCTAACGCTCCATCTTCCTCCACAACCTAACCCTAATATCCCCTTCCCCCCACAATCTAACCCTAATCTCCTTTTCCCCACAATCTAACCATAATCTCCCCTTTTCCCATAATCTAACCCTAATCTCCCCTTTACACCACAATCAAACCATAATCTCCCCATTTCCCCCCACAATCTAATCCGTGTCTCCCCTTTGCCCCACAATATAACCCTAACGCTCTATCTTCCTCCACAACCTAACCCTAATATCCCCTTTCCCTCACAATCTAACCCTAATCTCTTTTTCCCCACAATCTAACCATAATCTGAATGTTAATAAAATCCCAGCAACATATCCTGAGCAATTGTAGAAATGTTAATTATCCCTTCCTATAAAACAGACACACCGTAATAATCGTAAAGAGGAAACAATTTTATTCAAATATTTCAGACAACATAAATATGCAAGAGCATGGGGACAGCAAATCGAGCATTGAGGCATTCTAGTGGCTCATCAGTTCCAGCTGATACCTCCCCAGCAGGAGCTCTCAGACCAGCAAACACCAGTGACCACTCAGAAGAGGTCCGCCATCACTCATGTCTCAGTTTTCTGGAATACAATAATCACAACGTCCTGGCCAGATTTCACCAGAAATGGCCACAATATAGCAGAAATTGGACAAAACCTTTTCCTGGCCCCATGTGCAGTCTCTGCTGAGGAATATCCAGAATGAAACATTTCCAGATATACTGTAGTGACCTGTGGTAATTAGTACATGACCGTGGTAACAGCCACTAATTATCACTATGGATAACGGGCAGATCCGCAATCCAGAACCCAGTTCTAAATGGATAGTTTAAAATCAGGTTGTGCAGTCCATGGGGGCGATTGAATTCTTAGTGAAGTGCCTCCATAGTGGTGGTAGCGCTGGTCCTTTCTCTCACACACCAAAGGGATGCGTAGAAAAACGAGCCGAGTTCTACTATAAGAAGCAGTAACGTGCGCAGATGGGGAAGCAGTAATGTGCGCAGTTGGGGAAGCAGTAATGTGCGCAGTTGGGGAAGCAGTAATGTACGCAGTTGGAGAAGCAGTAATGTGCGCAGTTGGAGAAGCAGTAATGTGCGCAGTTGGGGAAGCAGTAATGTACGCAGTTGGAGAAGCAGTAATGTGCGCAGTTGGAGAAGCAGTAATGTGCGCAGTTGGGGAGGCAGTAATGTACGCAGTTGGGGAAGCAGTAACGTGCGCAGTTGGGGAAGCACTAACGTGCGCAGTTAGGGAAGCAGTAACGTGCGCAGTTGGGGAAGCAGTAACGTGCGTAGTTGGGGAAGCAGTAACGTACGCAGTTGGGAAGGCAGTAACATGCGCACTTGGAGAAGCAGTAATGTGCGCAGTTGGGGAAGCAGTAACGTACGCAGTTGGGGAGGCAGTAAAGTGCGCAGTTGGGGAGGCAGTAATGTACGCAGTTGGAGAAGCAGTAACGTACGCAGTTGGGGAGGCAGTAACGTACGCAGTTGGGGAGGCAGTAACGTGCGCAGTTGGGGAAGCAGTAATTTGCGCAGTTGGGGAAGCAGTAACGTACGCAGTTGGGGAGGCAGTAACGTGCGCAGTTGGAGAAGCAGTAATGTGCGCAGTTGGAGAAGCAGTAACGTGCGCAGTTGGGGAAGCAGTAATTTGCGCAGTTGGGGAAGCAGTAATGTGCGCAGATGGGGAAGCAGTAATTTGCGCAGTTGGGGAAGCAGTAATGTGCGCAGATGGGGAAGCAGTAATTTGCGCAGTTGGGGAAGCAGTAATGTGCGCAGTTGGAGAAGCAGTAATGTGCGCAGTTGGAGAAGCAGTAATGTGCGCAGTTGGAGAAGCAGTAACGTGCGCAGTTGGGGAAGCAGTAATTTGCGCAGTTGGGGAAGCAGTAATGTGCGCAGATGGGGAAGCAGTAATGTGCGCAGTTGGGGAAGCAGTAATGTGCGCAGATGGGGAAGCAGTAATTTGCGCAGTTGGGGAAGCAGTAATGTGCGCAGTTGGGGAAGCAGTAATTTGCGCAGTTGGGGAAGCAGTAATTTGCGCAGATGGGGAAGCAGTAATGTGCGCAGATGGGGAAGCAGTAATGTGCGCAGTTGGAGAAGCAGTAATGTACGCAGTTGGAGAAGCAGTAATTTGCGCAGTTGGAGAAGCAGTAATTTGCGCAGTTGGGGAAGCAGT
Organism: Pseudophryne corroboree; assembly: GCF_028390025.1. NCBI lineage: Eukaryota > Metazoa > Chordata > Amphibia > Anura > Myobatrachidae > Pseudophryne > Pseudophryne corroboree. The sequence continues at coordinate 36,911 of NW_026970506.1, forward strand.
AACGTGCGCAGTTGGAGAAGCAGTAATGTACGCAGTTGGAGAAGCAGTAATTTGCGCAGTTGGGGAAGCAGTAACGTGCGCAGTTGGAGAAGCAGTAATGTGCGCAGTTGGGGAAGCAGTAATTTGCGCAGTTGGGGAAGCAGTAACGTGCGCAGTTGGAGAAGCAGTAATGTACGCAGTTGGGGAAGCAGTAACGTGCGCAGTTGGGGAAGCAGTAATGTGCGCAGTTGGGGAAGCAGTAACGTGCGCAGTTGGGGAAGCAGTAACGTGCGCAGTTGGGGAAGCAGTAACGTGCGCAGTTGGGGAAGCAGTAACGTGCACAGTTGGGGAATCAGGAACGTGCGCAGTTGGAGGAGCAGTAACGTGCGCAGTTTGGAGAAGCAGTAACGTGCGCAGTTGGGGAAGCAGTAACGTGCGCAGTTGGGGAAGCAGTAACGTGCGCAGTTGGGGAAGCAGTAACGTGCTCAGTTGGGGAAGCAGTAATGTGCGCAGTTGGAGAAGCAGTAATTTGCGCAGTTGGGGAAGCAGTAACGTGCGCAGTTGGAGAAGCAGTAACGTGCGCAGTTGGGGAAGCAGTAACGTGCGCAGTTGGGGAAGCAGTAACATGCGCAGTTGGGGAAGCAGTAATTTGCGCAGTTGGGGAAGCAGTAATGTGCGCAGATGGGGAAGCAGTAATGTGCGCAGTTGGAGAAGCAGTAATTTGCGCAGTTGGGGAAGCAGTAACGTGCGCAGTTGGAGAAGCAGTAACGTGCGCAGTTGGGGAAGCAGTAACGTGCGCAGTTGGGGAAGCAGTAACATGCGCAGTTGGGGAAGCAGTAACGTGCGCAGTTGGGGAAGCAGTAATTTGCGCAGTTGGGGAAGCAGTAACGTGCGCAGTTGGAGGAGCAGTAACGTGCGCAGTTTGGAGAAGCAGTAACGTGCGCAGTTGGGGAAGCAGTAACGTGCGCAGTTGGGGAAGCAGTAACGTGCGCAGTTGGGGAAGCAGTAACATACGCAGTTGGGGAAGCAGTAACGTGCGCAGTTGGGGAAGCAGTAACGTGCGCAGTTGGGGAAGCAGTAACGTGCTCAGTTGGGGAAGCAGTAATGTGCGCAGTTGGAGAAGCAGTAATTTGCGCAGTTGGGGAAGCAGTAACGTGCGCAGTTGGAGAAGCAGTAACGTGCGCAGTTGGGGAAGCAGTAACGTGCGCAGTTGGGGAAGCAGTAACGTGCGCAGTTGGGGAGGCAGTAATGTGCGCAGTTGGAGAAGCAGTAATGTACGCAGTTGGAGAAGCAGTAATGTACGCAGTTGGGGAAGCAGTAACGTGCGCAGTTGGGGAAGCAGGAATGTGCGCAGTTGGGGAAGCAGTAACGTGCGCAGTTGGAGAAGCAGTAACGTGCGCAGTTGGGGAAGCAGTAATGTGCGCAGTTGGAGAAGCAGTAATGTACGCAGTTGGAGAAGCAGTAATGTACGCAGTTGGGGAAGCAGTAACGTGCGCAGTTGGGGAAGCAGGAATGTGCGCAGTTGGGGAAGCAGTAATGTACGCAGTTGGAGAAGCAGTAACGTGCGCAGTTGGGGAAGCAGTAATGTGCGCAGTTGGGGAAGCAGTAATGTGCGCAGTTGGAGAAGCAGTAATGTACGCAGTTGGAGAAGCAGTAACGTACGCAGTTGGGGAAGCAGTAACGTGCGCAGTTGGGGAAGCAGTAACGTGCGCAGTTGGGGAAGCAGTAATGTGCGCAGTTGGAGAAGCAGTAACGTGCGCAGTTGGGGAAGCAGTAACGTGCGCAGTTGGAGAAGCAGTAACGTGCGCAGTTGGGGAAGCAGTAATGTACGCAGTTGGAGAAGCAGTAACGTGCGCAGTTTGGAGAAGCAGTAACGTGCGCAGTTGGGGAAGCAGTAACGTGCGCAGTTGGGGAAGCAGTAACGTGCGCAGTTGGGGAAGCAGTAACGTGCGCAGTTGGGGAAGCAGTAACGTGCTCAGTTGGGGAAGCAGTAACGTGCGCAGTTGGGGAAGCAGTAACGTGCGCAGTTGGGGAAGCAGTAACGTGCGCAGTTGGAGGAGCAGTAACGTGCGCAGTTGGGGAAGCAGTAACGTGCGCAGTTGGGGAAGCAGTAACGTGCTCAGTTGGGGAAGCAGTAACGTGCGCAGTTGGGGAGGCAGTAACGTACGCAGTTGGGGAGGCAGTAACGTGCGCAGTTGGGGAGGCAGTAACGTGCGCAGTTGGGGAAGCAGTAACGTGCGCAGTTGGGGAAGCAGTAACGTGCGCAGTTGGGGAAGCAGTAACGTGCGCAGTTGGAGAAGCAGTAACGTGCGCAGTTGGGGAAGCAGTAACGTGCGCAGTTGGGGAAGCAGTAACGTGCGCAGTTGGGGAAGCAGTAACGTGCGCAGTTGGAGAAGCAGTAACGTGCGCAGTTGGGGAAGCAGTAACGTGCGCAGTTGGAGAAGCAGTAACGTGCGCAGTTGGGGAAGCAGTAACGTGCGCAGTTGGGGAAGCAGTAACGTGCGCAGTTGGAGAAGCAGTAACGTGCGCAGTTGGGGAAGCAGTAATGTGCGCAGTTGGGGAAGCAGTAATGTGCGCAGTTGGGGAAGCAGTAATGTACGCAGCTGGAGAAGCAGTAATGTGCGCAGTTGGGGAAGCAGTAATGTACGCAGTTGGGGAAGCAGTAACGTGCGCAGTTGGGGAAGCAGTAATGTGCGCAGTTGGGGAAGCAGTAATGTACGCAGCTGGGTGCGCAGTTGGAGAAGCAGTAATGTACGCAGTTGGAGAAGCAGTAATGTGCGCAGTTGGAGAAGCAGTAATGTGCGCAGTTGGAGAAGCAGTAATGTGCGCAGTTGGGGAAGCAGTAATGTGCGCAGTTGGGGAAGCAGTAATGTACGCAGTTGGGGAAGCAGTAATGTGCGCAGTTGGAGAAGCAGTAATGTGCGCAGTTGGGGAAGCAGTAATGTGCGCAGTTGGGGAAGCAGTAATGTGCGCAGTTGGAGAAGCAGTAATGTGCGCAGTTGGAGAAGCAGTAATGTACGCAGTTGGAGAAGCAGTAATGTGCGCAGTTGGGGAAGCAGTAATGTACGCAGTTGGAGAAGCAGTAATGTACGCAGTTGGGGAAGCAGTAATGTGCGCAGTTGGAGAAGAAGTAATGTACGCAGTTGGAGAAGCAGTAATGTGCGCAGTTGGAGAAGCAGTAATGTACGCAGTTGGGGAAGCAGTAATGTGCGCAGTTGGAGAAGCAGTAATGTACGCAGTTGGAGAAGCAGTAATGTACGCAGTTGGGGAAGCAGTAACGTGCGCAGTTGGAGAAGCAGTAATGTACGCAGTTGGAGAAGCAGTAATGTACGCAGTTGGGGAAGCAGTAATGTGCGCAGTTGGAGAAGAAGTAATGTACGCAGTTGGAGAAGCAGTAATGTGCGCAGTTGGAGAAGCAGTAATGTACGCAGTTGGGGAAGCAGTAATGTGCGCAGTTGGAGAAGCAGTAATGTACGCAGTTGGAGAAGCAGTAATGTGCGCAGTTGGGGAAGCAGTAATGTACGCAGTTGGGGAAGCAGTAATGTACGCAGTTGGAGAAGCAGTAATGTGCGCAGTTGGAGAAGCAGTAATGTACGCAGTTGGGGAAGCAGTAATGTGCGCAGTTGGAGAAGCAGTAATGTACGCAGTTGGGGAAGCAGTAATGTGCGCAGTTGGGGAAGCAGTAATGTGCGCAGTTGGAGAAGCAGTAATGTACGCAGTTGGAGAAGCAGTAATGTGCGCAGTTGGAGAAGCAGTAATGTACGCAGTTGGAGAAGCAGTAATGTACGCAGTTGGGGAAGCAGTAATGTGCGCAGTTGGAGAAGCAGTAATGTGCGCAGTTGGAGAAGCAGTAATGTACGCAGTTGGAGAAGCAGTAATGTGCGCAGTTGGAGAAGCAGTAATGTGCGCAGTTGGGGAAGCAGTAATGTACGCAGTTGGGGAAGCAGTAATGTACGCAGTTGGGGAAGCAGTAATGTGCGCAGTTGGAGAAGCAGTAATGTACGCAGTTGGGGAAGCAGTAATGTACGCAGTTGGGGAAGCAGTAATGTGCGCAGTTGGAGAAGCAGTAATGTGCGCAGTTGGAGAAGCAGTAATGTACGCAGTTGGGGAAGCAGTAATGTGCGCAGTTGGAGAAGCAGTAATGTACGCAGTTGGGGAAGCAGTAATGTGCGCAGTTGGAGAAGCAGTAATGTACGCAGTTGGAGAAGCAGTAATGTACGCAGTTGGAGAAGCAGTAATGTACGCAGTTGGAGAAGCAGTAATGTACGCAGTTGGGGAAGCAGTAATGTACGCAGTTGGAGAAGCAGTAATGTGCGCAGTTGGAGAAGCAGTAATGTGCGCAGTTGGGGAAGCAGTAATGTGCGCAGTTGGGGAAGCAGTAATGTGCGCAGTTGGAGAAGCAGTAATGTACGCAGTTGGAGAAGCAGTAATGTACGCAGTTGGGGAAGCAGTAATGTGCGCAGTTGGGGAAGCAGTAATGTGCGCAGTTGGGGAAGCAGTAATGTACGCAGTTGGAGAAGCAGTAATGTACGCAGTTGGGGAAGCAGTAATGTGCGCAGTTGGAGAAGCAGTAATGTGCGCAGTTGGGGAAGCAGTAATGTGCGCAGTTGGGGAAGCAGTAATGTGCGCAGTTGGGGAAGCAGTAATGTGCGCAGTTGGAGAAGCAGTAATGTGCGCAGTTGGAGAAGCAGTAATGTACGCAGTTGGAGAAGCAGTAATGTGCGCAGTTGGGGAAGCAGTAATGTACGCAGTTGGGGAAGCAGTAATGTGCGCAGTTGGAGAAGAAGTAATGTACGCAGTTGGAGAAGCAGTAATGTGCGCAGTTGGAGAAGCAGTAATGTACGCAGTTGGGGAAGCAGTAATGTGCGCAGTTGGAGAAGCAGTAATGTGCGCAGTTGGGGAAGCAGTAATGTGCGCAGTTGGGGAAGCAGTAACGTGCGCAGTTGGGGAAGCAGTAACGTGCGCAGTTGGAGAAGCAGTAATGTGCGCAGTTGGAGAAGCAGTAATGTACGCAGTTGGAGAAGCAGTAATGTACGCAGTTGGAGAAGCAGTAATGTACGCAGTTGGAGAAGCAGTAATGTGCGCAGTTGGAGAAGCAGTAATGTGCGCAGTTGGAGAAGCAGTAATGTACGCAGTTGGGGAAGCAGTAATGTGCGCAGTTGGAGAAGCAGTAATGTACGCAGTTGGAGAAGCAGTAATGTACGCAGTTGGGGAAGCAGTAATGTGCGCAGTTGGAGAAGCAGTAATGTGCGCAGTTGGAGAAGCAGTAATGTGCGCAGTTGGGGAAGCAGTAATGTACGCAGTTGGAGAAGCAGTAATGTGCGCAGTTGGAGAAGCAGTAATGTGCGCAGTTGGAGAAGAAGTAATGTACGCAGTTGGAGAAGCAGTAATGTGCGCAGTTGGAGAAGCAGTAATGTACGCAGTTGGGGAAGCAGTAATGTGCGCAGTTGGGGAAGCAGTAATGTACGCAGTTGGGGAAGCAGTAATGTGCGCAGTTGGGGAAGCAGTAATGTGCGCAGTTGGAGAAGCAGTAATGTGCGCAGTTGGAGAAGCAGTAATGTGCGCAGTTGGGGAAGCAGTAATGTACGCAGTTGGAGAAGCAGTAATGTGCGCAGTTGGAGAAGCAGTAATGTGCGCAGTTGGGGAAGCAGTAATGTACGCAGTTGGAGAAGCAGTAATGTGCGCAGTTGGAGAAGCAGTAATGTGCGCAGTTGGAGAAGCAGTAATGTACGCAGTTGGGGAAGCAGTAATGTGCGCAGTTGGAGAAGCAGTAATGTGCGCAGTTGGAGAAGCAGTAATGTGCGCAGTTGGGGAAGCAGTAATGTACGCAGTTGGAGAAGCAGTAATGTGCGCAGTTGGAGAAGCAGTAATGTGCGCAGTTGGAGAAGAAGTAATGTACGCAGTTGGAGAAGCAGTAATGTGCGCAGTTGGAGAAGCAGTAATGTACGCAGTTGGGGAAGCAGTAATGTGCGCAGTTGGGGAAGCAGTAATGTACGCAGTTGGGGAAGCAGTAATGTGCGCAGTTGGGGAAGCAGTAATGTGCGCAGTTGGAGAAGCAGTAATGTACGCAGTTGGGGAAGCAGTAATGTGCGCAGTTGGGGAAGCAGTAATGTGCGCAGTTGGACATTGCTGTGTATGTTCATTAGCACTTCGCTGAGAACTAAATTGCCCCCTATGTACACAATCTTTATTATACATTAATTCCAGATATGAACTATATAATGCTCTATATACTGCATGTGTCGCCTACGGGAAAGCCATCCATGCAATCAGGGTACAGAGGTAAATCTCCAGCCCTTATCCACCATAGTACAACTGGAGGTCAGAGAATTCACATTAAGGGATAGAAAATGTGCAATAATGGGCGACAACGGTCTCATTATAAAAATGCCAGAGGAGGAATAAACACGGCAGAATCAGGAATGTGGCGAGGGCTGCAATCAGCCGCTGTCCAGGTTGGAATAGGGTGCAGTAAAGTGCTGCTAGTGATTGCTGTGTGGTAGATGGAGGTATTAAGGGCTAATACCTAGAGACGAGGAGCACTTACAGGCTCAGATGGGCAGAGCGGTCACAGATACCAGAAGCATTAACATTCAACAGGCAAAATTCACTACCAGAGGGGGAGGATATAAATATCAACTGGAAGTTTATACTGCAGGAGAATCCTGGCTCCGGCCTGAAGCAGCAGATCACCGGTCACTCCTTGGCCTTGCCAATTATAGCCAGGATGTACAGGAAGATGTTAATGATATCTGTATACAGATTGAGAGCAGCAAATACATATTCCTCAGGGCTGAGAGATAACTGCTTGTTACCCAGGATCATCTGTGTGTCCACCGCCAAAAACTGGGGAGAAAGAGACAAATGAATCCGTAAAGTGCTGCTCACCTCACAAGTCTACTGTCCTGACCGTTATACTCTTCTTATGTGGTCTCCTATCTACGACAAAGTGCCCTGGTACACTGCATAGACTCCTATGTATATAACAAAGTGCCCTCGTACACTGCATAAACTCCTATGTATATAATAATGTGCCCTCATACACTGCATGGTCTCCTATCTATATAATAAAGTGCCCTCATACACTGCGTGGTCTCCTATCTATATAATAAAGAGCCCTCATACACTGCGTGGTCTCCTATCTCTATAATAAAGTGCCCTCATACACTGCGTGGTCTCCTATCTATATAATAAAGTGCCCTGGTACACTGCGTGGTCTCCTATCTATATAATAAAGAGCCCTCATACACTGCGTGGTCTCCTATCTATATAATAAAGTGCCCTCATACACTGCGTGGTCTCCTATCTATATAATAAAGTGCCCTCGTACACTGCGTGGTCTCCTATCTATATAATAACGTGCCCTCGTACACTGCATGGTCTCCTATCTATATAATAAATACCCTCGTACACTGCGTGGTCTCCTATCTATATAATAAAGTGCCCTCATACACTGCGTGGTCTCCTATCTATATAATAAAGTGCCCTCGTACACTGCGTGGTCTCCTATCTATATAATAATGTGCCCTCGTACACTGCGTGGTCTCCTATCTATATAATAAAGTGCCCTCGTACACTGCGTGGTCTCCTATCTATATAATAAAGTGCCCTCGTACACTGCGTAGTCTCCTATCTATATAATAAAGTGCCCTCATACACTGCGTGGTCTCCTATCTATATAATAAATACCCTCGTACACTGCGTGCTCTCCTATCTATATAATAAAGTGCCCTTGTACACTGCGTGGTCTCCTATCTATATAATAAATACCCTCGTACACTGCGTGCTCTCCTATCTATATAATAAATACCCTCGTACACTGCGTGGTCTCCTATCTATATAATAAATGCCCTCGTACACTGCGTGGTCTCCTATCTATATAATAATGTGCCCTCGTACACTGCATGGTCTCCTATCTATATAATAATGTGCCCTTATACACTGCGTGGTCTCCTATGTATATAATAAATACCCTCGTACGCTGCATGGACTCCTATCTATATAATAATGTGCCCTCGTACACTGCGTGGTCTCCTATCTATATAATAATGTGCCCTCATACACTGCGTGGTCTCCTATGTATATAATAAAGTGCCCTCGTACACTGCGTGGTCTCCTATCTATATAATAATGTGACCTCGTACACTGCATGGTCTCCTATCTATATAATAATGTGCCCTCATACACTGCGTGGTCTCCTATCTATATAATAAAGTGCCCTCATACACTGCGTGGTCTCCTATGTATATAATAAAGTGCGCTCGTACACTGCGTGGTCTCCTATCTATATAATAATGTGCCCTCGTACACTGCGTGGTCTCCTATGTATATTATAAAGTGCCCTCGTACACTGCGTGGTCTCCTATCTATATAATAATGTGCCCTCGTACACTGCGTGGTCTCCTATCTATATAATAAAGTGCCCTCGTACACTGCGTGGTCTCCTATCTATATAATAAAGTGCCCTCGTACACTGCGTGGTCTCCTATCTATATAATAATGTGCCCTTGTACACTGCGTGGTCTCCTATCTATATAATAATGTGCCTTCGTACACTGCGTGGTCTCCTATGTATATAATAAAGTGCCCTCGTACACTGCGTGCTCTCCTATCTATATAATAAAGTGCCCTCGTACACTGCGTGGTCTCCTATCTATATAATAATGTGCCCTCGTACACTGCGTGGTCTCCTATCTATATAATAATGTGCCCTCGTAAACTGCGTGGTCTCCTATCTATATAATAAAGTGCCCTCGTACACTGCGTGGTCTCCTATCTATATAATAAAGTGCCCTCGTACACCGCGTGGTCTCCTATGTATATAATAATGTGCCCTCGTACACTGTGTGGTCTCCTATCTATATAATAATGTGCCCTCGTACACTGCGTGGTCTCCTATGTATATAATAAAGTGCCCTCGTACACTGCATGGTCTCCTATCTATATAATAATGTGCCCTCGTACACTGCGTGGTCTCCTATCTATATAATAATGTGCCCTCGTACACTGCGTGGTCTCCTATCTATATAATAAAGTGCCCTCGTACACTGCGTGGTCTCCTTTCTATATAATAATGTGCCCTCGTACACTGCGTGGTCTCCTATCTATATAATAATGTGCCCTCGTACACTGCGTGGTCTCCTATCTATATAATAAAGTGCCCTCGTACACTGCGTGGTCTCCTATCTATATAATAAAGTGCCCTCGTACACTGCGTGGTCTCCTATCTATATAATAATGTGCCCTCGTACACTGCGTGGTCTCCTATCTATATAATAATGTGCCTTCGTACACTGCGTGGTCTCCTATGTATATAATAAAGTGCCCTCGTACACTGCGTGGTCTCCTATCTATATAATAAAGTGCCCTCGTACACTGCGTGGTCTCCTATCTATATAATAATGTGCCCTCGTACACTGCGTGGTCTCCTATCTATATAATAATGTGCCCTCGTAAACTGCGTGGTCTCCTATCTATATAATAAAGTGCCCTCGTACACTGCGTGGTCTCCTATCTATATAATAAAGTGCCCTCGTACACCGCGTGGTCTCCTATGTATATAATAATGTGCCCTCGTACACTGTGTGGTCTCCTATCTATATAATAATGTGCCCTCGTACACTGCGTGGTCTCCTATGTATATAATAAAGTGCCCTCGTACACTGCATGGTCTCCTATCTATATAATAATGTGCCCTCGTACACTGCGTGGTCTCCTATCTATATAATAATGTGCCCTCGTACACTGCGTGGTCTCCTATCTATATAATAAAGTGCCCTCGTACACTGCGTGGTCTCCTTTCTATATAATAATGTGCCCTCGTACACTGCGTGGTCTCCTATCTATATAATAAATACCCTTGTACACTGCGTGGTCTCCTATCTATATAATAAATGCCCTTGTACACTGCGTGGTCTCCTATCTATATAATAAATACCCTCGTACACTGCGTGGTCTCCTATCTATATAATAAAGTGCCCTCGTACACTGCGTGGTCTCCTATCTATATAATAAATACCCTCGTACACTGCGTGGTCTCCTATCTATATAATAAAGTGCCCTCGTACACTGCGTGGTCTCCTATCTATATAATAAATACCCTCGTACACTGCATGGTCTCCTATCTATATAATAAAGTGCCCTCGTACACTGCGTGGTCTCCTATCTATATAATAAATACCCTCGTACACTGCGTGGTCTCCTATCTATATAATAAAGTGCCCTCGTACACTGCGTGGTCTCCTATCTATAAAATAAATGCCCTCGTACACTGCGTGGTCTCCTATCTATATAATAAAGTGCCCTCGTACACTGTGTGGTCTCCTATCTATATAATAAATGCCCTCATACACTGCGTGGTATCCTATCTATATAATAAAGTGCCCTCGTACACTACGTGGTCTCCTATCTATGTAATAAAAACCCTCGTACACTGCGTGGTCTCCTATCTATATAATAAAGTGCCCTCGTACACTGCATGGTCTCCTATCTATATAATAAAGTGCCCTCGTACACTGCGTGGTCTCCTATCTATATAATAAATACCCTCGTACACTGCGTGGTCTCCTATCTATATAATAAAGTGCCCTCGTACACTGCGCGGTCTATCTATATAATAAAGTGCCCTCGTACATTGCGTGGTCTCCTATCTATATAATAAAGTGCCCTCGTACACTGCGTGGTCTCCTATCTATATAATAAATGCCCTGGTACACTGCGTGGTCTCCTATCTATATAATAAATGCCCTCTTACACTGCGTGGTCTCCTATCTATATAATAAATGCCCTCGTACACTGCGTGGTCTCCTATCTATATAATAAAGTGCCCTCGTACACTGCGTGCTCTCCTATCTATATAATAAATACCCGCGTACACTGCGTGGTCTCCTATCTATATAATAAAGTGCCCTCGTACACTGCGTGGTCTCCTATCTATATAATAATGTGCCCTCGTACACTGCGTGGTCTCCTATCTATATAATAAAGTGCCCTCGTACACTGCGTGGTCTCCTATCTATATAATAAAGTGCCCTCGTACACTGCGTGGTCTCCTATCTATATAATAAATATCCTCGTACACTGCGTGGTCTCCTATCTATATAATAAAGTGCCCTCGTACACTGCGTGGTCTCCTATCTATATAATAAATACCCTCGTAGACTGCGTGGTCTCCTATCTATATAATAAAGTGCCCTCGTACACTGCGTGGTCTCCTATCTATATAATAAATACCCTCGTACACTGCGTGGTCTCCTATCTATATAATAAATACCCTCGTACACTGTGTGGTCTCCTATCTATATAATAAAGTGCCCTCGTACACTGCGTGGTCTCCTATCTATATAATAATGTGCCCTCGTACACTGCGTGGTCTCCTATCTATATAATAAATACCCTCGTACACTGCGTGGTCTCCTATCTATATAATACATACCCTCGTGCACTGCGTGGTCTCCTATCTATATAATAAAGTGCCCTCGTACACTGCGTGGTCTCCTATCTATATAATAAATACCCTCGTACACTGCATGGTCTCCTATCTATATAATAAAGTGCCCTCGTACACTGCGTGGTCTCCTATCTATATAATAAAGTGCCCTCGTACACTGCGTGGTCTCCTATCTATATAATAAATACCCTCGTACACTGCGTGGTCTCCTATCTATATAATAAAGTGCCCTCGTACACTGCGTGGTCTCCTATCTATATAATAAAGTGCCCTCGTACACTGCATGGTCTCCTATCTATATAATAAAGTGACCTCGTACACTGCGTGGTCTCCTATCTATATAATAAATGCCCTCGTACACTGCGTGGTCTCCTATCTATATAATAAAGTGCCCTCGTACACTGTGTGGTCTCCTATCTATATAATAAATGCCCTCATACACTGCGTGGTATCCTATCTATATAATAAATGCCCTGGTACACTGCGTGGTCTCCTATCTATATAATAAATGCCCTCTTACACTGCGTGGTCTCCTATCTATATAATAAATGCCCTCGTACACTGCGTGGTCTCCTATCTATATAATAAAGTGCCCTCGTACACTGCGTGGTCTCCTATCTATATAATAAATACCCTCGTACACTGCGTGGTCTCCTATCTATATAATAAAGTGCCCTCGTACACTGCGTGGTCTCCTATCTATATAATAAATATCCTCGTACACTGCGTGGTCTCCTATCTATATAATAAAGTGCCCTCGTACACTGCGTGGTCTCCTATCTATATAATAAAGTGCCCTCGTACACTGCGTGGTCTCCTATCTATATAATAAAGTGTCCTCGTACACTGCGTGGTCTCCTATCTATATAATAAATATCCTCGTACACTGCGTGGTCTCCTATGTATATAATAAAGTGCCCTCGTACACTGCGTGGTCTCCTATCTATCTAATAAAGTGCCCTCGCACACTGCGTGGTCTCCTATCTATATAATAAATACCCTCGTACACTGCGTGGTCTCCTATCTATATAATAAAGTGCCCTCGTACACTACGTGGTCTCCTATCTATATAATAAAGTGCCCTCGTACACTGCGCGGTCTCCTATCTATATAATAAAGTGTCCTCGTACACTGCGTGGTCTCCTATCTATATAATAAATATCCTCGTACACTGCGTGGTCTCCTATGTATATAATAAAGTGCCCTCGTACACTGCGTGGTCTCCTATCTATCTAATAAAGTGCCCTCGCACACTGCGTGGTCTCCTATCTATATAATAAAGTGCCCTCGTACACTGCGTGGTCTCCTATGTGTATAATAAAGTGCCATCATACACTGCGTGGTCTCCTATCTATATAATAAATGCCCTCGTACACTGCGTGGTCTCCTATGTGTATAATAAATACCCTCGTACACTGCGTGGTCTCCTATCTATATAATAAATGCCCTTGTACACTGCGTGGTCTCCTATCTATATAATAAATACCCTCGTACACTGCGTGGTCTCCTATCTATATAATAAAGTGCCCTCGTACACTGCGTGGTCTCCTATCTATATAATAAAGTGCCCTCGTACACTGCGTGGTCTCCTATCTATATAATAAATACCCTCGTACACTGCGTGGTCTCCTATCTATATAATAAAGTGCCCTCGTACACTACGTGGTCTCCTATCTATATAATAAAGTGCCCTCGTACACTGCGTGGTCTCCTATCTATATAATAAATACCCTCGTACACTGCGTGGTCTCCTATCTATATAATAAAGTACCCTCGTACACTGCGTGGTCTCCTATCTATATAATAAAGTGCCCTCGTACACTGCGTGGTCTCCTATCTATATAATAAAGTGCCCTCGTACACTGCATGGTCTCCTATCTATATAATAAAGTGCCCTCGTACACTGCGTGGTCTCCTATCTATATAATAAAGTGCCCTCGTACACTGCGTGGTCTCCTATCTATATAATAAATGCCCTCGTACACTGCGTGGTCTCCTATCTATATAATAAAGTGCCCTCGTACACTGTGTGGTCTCCTATCTATATAATAAATGCCCTCATACACTGCGTGATATCCTATCTATATAATAAATGCCCTGGTACACTGCGTGGTCTCCTATCTATATAATAAATGCCCTCATACACTGCGTGGTCTCCTATCTATATAATAAAGTGCCCTCGTACACTGCGTGGTCTCCTATCTATATAATAAATGCCCTCGTACACTGCATGGTCTCCTATCTATATAATAATGTGCCCTCATACACTGCGTGGTCTCCTATCTATATAATAACGTGCCCTCGTACACTGCGTGGTCTCCTATCTATATAATAAATGCCCTCGTACACTGCATGGACTCCTATCTATATAATAAAGTGCCCTCGTACACTGCATGGTCTCCTATCTATCTAATAAAGTGCCCTCGTACACTGCGTGGTCTCCTATCTATATAATAAAGTGCCCTCGTACACTGCGTGGTCTCCTATCTATATAATAAAGTGCCATCATACACTGCGTGGTCTCCTATCTATATAATAAATGCCCTCGTACACTGCGTGGTCTCCTATGTATATAATAAATACCCTCGTACACTGCGTGGTCTCCTATCTATATAATAAATGCCCTTGTACACTGCGTGGTCTCCTATCTATATAATAAATACCCTCGTACACTGCGTGGTCTCCTATCTATATAATAAAGTGCCCTCGTACACTGCGTGGTCTCCTATGTATATAATAAATACCCTCGTACACTGCGTAGTCTCCTATCTATATAATAAATGCCCTTGTACACTGCGTGGTCTCCTATCTATATAATAAATACCCTCGTACACTGCGTGGTCTCCTATCTATATAATAAAGTGCCCTCGTACACTGCGTGGTCTCCTATCTATATAATAAATACCCTCGTACACTGCGTGGTCTCCTATCTATATAATAAAGTGCCCTCGTACACTGCGTGGTCTCCTATCTATATAATAAATACCCTCGTACACTGCGTGGTCTCCTATCTATATAATAAATACCCTCGTACACTGCGTGGTCTCCTATCTATATAATAAAGTGCCCTCGTACACTGCGTGGTCTCCTATCTATATAATAAAGTGCCCTCGTACACTGGGTGTTCTCTTATCTATATAATAAATACCCTCGTACACTGCGTGGTCTCCTATCTATATAATACATACCCTCGTGCACTGCGTGGTCTCCTATCTATATAATAAAGTGCCCTCGTACACTACGTGGTCTCCTATCTATATAATAAAAACCCTCGTACACTGCGTGGTCTCCTATCTATATAATAAAGTGCCCTCGTACACTGCGTGGTCTCCTATCTATATAATAAAGTGCCCTCGTACACTGCGTGGTCTCCTATCTAAATAATAAATACACTCGTACACTGCGTGGTCTCCTATCTATATAATAAAGTGCCCTCGTACACTGCGCGGTCTCCTATCTATATAATAAAGTGCCCTCGTACATTGCGTGGTCTCCTATCTATATAATAAAGTGCCCTCGTACACTGCGTGGTCTCCTATCTATATAATAAATGCCCTCGTACACTGCGTGGTCTCCTATCTATATAATAAAGTGCCCTCGTACACTGTGTGGTCTCCTATCTATATAATAAATGCCCTCATACACTGCGTGGTATCCTATCTATATAATAAATGCCCTGGTACACCGCGTGGTCTCCTATCTATATAATAAAGTGCCCTCGTACACTGCGTGGTCTCCTATCTATATAATAATGTGCCCTCGTACACTGCGTGGTCTCCTATCTATATAATAAATACCCTCGTACACTGCGTGGTCTCCTATCTATATAATAAAGTGCCCTCGTACACTGCGTGGTCTCCTATCTATATAATAATGTGCCCTCGTACACTGCGTGGTCTCCTATCTATATAATAAATACCCTCGTACACTGCGTGGTCTCCTATCTATATAATACATACCCTCGTGCACTGCGTGGTCTCCTATCTATATAATAAAGTGCCCTCGTACACTGCGTGGTCTCCTATCTATATAATAAATACCCTCGTACACTGCATGGTCTCCTATCTATATAATAAAGTGCCCTCGTACACTGCGTGGTCTCCTATCTATATAATAAAGTGCCCTCGTACACTGCGTGGTCTCCTATCTATATAATAAATACCCTCGTACACTGCGTGGTCTCCTATCTATATAATAAAGTGCCCTCGTACACTGCGTGGTCTCCTATCTATATAATAAATACCCTCGTACACTGCGTGGTCTCCTATCTATATAATAAAGTGCCCTCGTACACTGCGTGGTCTCCTATCTATATAATAAATACCCTCGTACACTGCGTGGTCTCCTATCTATATAATAAATACCCTCGTACACTGCGTGGTCTCCTATCTATATAATAAAGTGCCCTCGTACACTGCGTGGTCTCCTATCTATATAATAATGTGCCCTCGTACACTGCGTGGTCTCCTATCTATATAATAAATACCCTCGTACACTGCGTGGTCTCCTATCTATATAATAAATACCCTCGTACACTGCGTGGTCTCCTATCTATATAATAAATACCCTCGTACACTGCGTGGTCTCCTATCTATATAATACATACCCTCGTGCACTGCGTGGTCTCCTATCTATATAATAAAGTGCCCTCGTACACTGCGTGGTCTCCTATCTATATAATAAATATCCTCGTACACTGCGTGGTCTCCTATCTATATAATAAAGTGCCCTCGTACACTGCGTGGTCTCCTATCTATATAATAAAGTGTCCTCGTACACTGCGTGGTCTCCTATCTATATAATAAAGTGCCCTCGTACACTGCGTGGTCTCCTATCTATATAATAAAGTGCCCTAGTACACTGCGTGGTCTCCTATCTATATAATAAAGTGCCCTCGTACACTGCGTGGTCTCCTATCTATATAATAAATACCCTCGTACACTGCGTGGTCTCCTATCTATATAATAAAGTGCCCTTGTACACTGCGTGGTCTCCTATCTATATAATAAAGTGCCCTCGTACACTGCGTGGTCTCCTATCTATATAATAAATACCCTCGTACACTGCGTGGTCTCCTATCTATATAATAAAGTGCCCTCGTACACTGCGTGGTCTCCTATCTATATAATAAAGTGCCCTCGTACACTGCATGGTCTCCTATCTATATAATTAAGTGCCCTCGTACACTGTGTGGTCTCCTATCTATATAATAAATGCCCTCGTACACTGCGTGGTCTCCTATGTATATAATAAAGTGCCCTCGTACAGCGTGGTCTCCTATCTATATAATAATGTGCCCTCGTACAGCGTGGTCTCCTATCTATATAATAAATGCCCTCGTACACTGTGTGGTCTCCTATCTATATAATAAATGCCCTCATACACTGCGTGGTCTCCTATCTATATAATAAAGTGCCCTCGTACACTGCGTGGTCTCCTATCTATATAATAAAGTGCCCTCGTACACTGCGTGGTCTCCTATCTATATAATAAAGTGCCCTCGTACACTGCGTGGTCTCCTATCTATATAATAAAGTGCCCTCGTACACTGCGTGGTCTCCTTTCTATATAATAAAGTGCCCTTGTACACTGCGTGGTCTCCTATCTATATAATAAATACCCTCGTACACTGCGTGGTCTCCTATCTATATAATAAAGTGCCCTCGTACACTGCGTGGTCTCCTATCTATATAATAAATATCCTCGTACACTGCGTGGTCTCCTATCTATATAATAAAGTGCCCTCGTACACTGTGTGGTCTCCTATCTATATAATAAAGTGCCCTCGTACACTGCGTGGTCTCCTATCTATATAATAAATACCCTCGTACACTGCGTGGTCTCCTATCTATATAATAATGTGCCCTCGTACACTGCGTGGTCTCCTATCTATATAATAAAGTGCCCTCGTACACTGCGTGGTCTCCTATCTATATAATAAAGTGCCCTCGTACACTGCATGGTCTCCTATCTATATAATAAAGTGCCCTCGTACACTGTGTGGTCTCCTATCTATATAATAAATGCCCTCATACACTGCGTGGTCTCCTGTCTATATAATAAAGTGCCCTCGTACACTGCGTGGTCTCCTATCTATATAATAAAGTGCCCTCGTACACTGCGTGGTCTCCTATCTATATAATAAATACCCTGGTACACTGCATGGACTCCTATCTATATAATAAATGCCCTCATATACTGCATGGTCTCCTATCTATATAATAAATGCCCTTGTACACTGCGTAGTCTCCTATCTATATAATAAAGTGCCCTCGTACACTGCGTGGTCTCCTATCTATATAATAAAGTGCCCTCGTACACTGCGTGGTCTCCTATCTATATAATAAATATCCTCGTACACTGCGTGGTCTCCTATCTATATAATAAAGTGCCCTCGTACACTGCATGGTCTCCTATCTATATAATAAAGTGCCCTCGTACACTGCGTGGTCTCCTATCTATATAATAAAGTGCCCTCGTACACTGTGTGGTCTCCTATCTATATAATAAATGCCCTCATACACTGCGTGGTCTCCTATCTATATAATAAAGTGCCCTCGTACACTGCGTGGTCTCCTATCTATATAATAAAGTGCCCTTGTACACTGCGTGGTCTCCTATCTATATAATAAAGTGCCCTCATACACTGCGTGGTCTCCTATCTATATAATAAAGTGCCCTCGTACACTGCGTGGTCTCCTATCTATATAATAAAGTGCCCTCGTACACTGCATGTTCTCCTATCTATATAATAAAGTGCCCTCGTACACTGTGTGGTCTCCTATCTATATAATAAATGCCCTCATACACTGCGTGGTATCCTATCTATATAATAAAGTGCCCTCGTACACTGCATGGTCTCCTATCTATATAATAAAGTGCCCTCGTACACTGTGTGGTCTCCTATCTATATAATAAATGCCCTCATACACTGTGTGGTATCCTATCTATATAATAAATGCCCTGGTACACTGCGTGGTCTCCTATCTATATAATAAATGCCCTCGTACACTGCGTGGTCTCCTATCTATATAATAAATGCCCTTGTACACTGCATGGACTCCTATCTATATAATAAATGCCCTGGTACACTGCATGGACTCCTATCTATATAATAAATGCCCTCATACACTGCGTGGTCTCCTATCTATATAATAAAGTGCCCTCGTACACTGCGTGGTCTCCTATCTATATAATAAAGTGCCCTCGTACACTGCGTGGTCTCCTATCTATATAATAAATACCCTGGTACACTGCATGGACTCCTATCTATATAATAAAGTGCCCTCGTACACTGCATGGTCTCCTATCTATATAATAAAGTGCCCTCGTACACTGTGTGGTCTCCTATCTATATAATAAATGCCCTCATACACTGTGTGGTATCCTATCTATATAATAAATGCCCTGGTACACTGCGTGGTCTCCTATCTATATAATAAATGCCCTCGTACACTGCGTGGTCTCCTATCTATATAATAAATGCCCTTGTACACTGCATGGACTCCTATCTATATAATAAATGCCCTGGTACACTGCATGGACTCCTATCTATATAATAAATGCCCTCATACACTGCGTGGTCTCCTATCTATATAATAAAGTGCCCTCGTACACTGCGTGGTCTCCTATCTATATAATAAAGTGCCCTCGTACACTGCATGGACTCCTATCTATATAATAAATGCCCTGGTACACTGCATGGACTCCTATCTATATAATAAATGCCCTCATACACTGCGTGGTCTCCTGTCTATATAATAAAGTGCCCTCGTACACTGCGTGGTCTCCTATCTATATAATAAAGTGCCCTCGTACACTGCGTGGTCTCCTATCTATATAATAAATACCCTGGTACACTGCATGGACTCCTATCTATATAATAAATGCCCTCATATACTGCATGGTCTCCTATCTATATAATAAATGCCCTTGTACACTGCGTAGTCTCCTATCTATATAATAAAGTGCCCTCGTACACTGCGTGGTCTCCTATCTATATAATAAAGTGCCCTCGTACACTGCGTGGTCTCCTATCTATATAATAAATATCCTCGTACACTGCGTGGTCTCCTATCTATATAATAAAGTGCCCTCGTACACTGCATGGTCTCCTATCTATATAATAAAGTGCCCTCGTACACTGCGTGGTCTCCTATCTATATAATAAAGTGCCCTCGTACACTGTGTGGTCTCCTATCTATATAATAAATGCCCTCATACACTGCGTGGTCTCCTATCTATATAATAAAGTGCCCTCGTACACTGCGTGGTCTCCTATCTATATAATAAAGTGCCCTTGTACACTGCGTGGTCTCCTATCTATATAATAAAGTGCCCTCATACACTGCGTGGTCTCCTATCTATATAATAAAGTGCCCTCGTACACTGCGTGGTCTCCTATCTATATAATAAAGTGCCCTCGTACACTGCATGTTCTCCTATCTATATAATAAAGTGCCCTCGTACACTGTGTGGTCTCCTATCTATATAATAAATGCCCTCATACACTGCGTGGTATCCTATCTATATAATAAAGTGCCCTCGTACACTGCATGGTCTCCTATCTATATAATAAAGTGCCCTCGTACACTGTGTGGTCTCCTATCTATATAATAAATGCCCTCATACACTGTGTGGTATCCTATCTATATAATAAATGCCCTGGTACACTGCGTGGTCTCCTATCTATATAATAAATGCCCTCGTACACTGCGTGGTCTCCTATCTATATAATAAATGCCCTTGTACACTGCATGGACTCCTATCTATATAATAAATGCCCTGGTACACTGCATGGACTCCTATCTATATAATAAATGCCCTCATACACTGCGTGGTCTCCTATCTATATAATAAAGTGCCCTCGTACACTGCGTGGTCTCCTATCTATATAATAAAGTGCCCTCGTACACTGCGTGGTCTCCTATCTATATAATAAATACCCTGGTACACTGCATGGACTCCTATCTATATAATAAAGTGCCCTCGTACACTGCATGGTCTCCTATCTATATAATAAAGTGCCCTCGTACACTGTGTGGTCTCCTATCTATATAATAAATGCCCTCATACACTGTGTGGTATCCTATCTATATAATAAATGCCCTGGTACACTGCGTGGTCTCCTATCTATATAATAAATGCCCTCGTACACTGCGTGGTCTCCTATCTATATAATAAATGCCCTTGTACACTGCATGGACTCCTATCTATATAATAAATGCCCTGGTACACTGCATGGACTCCTATCTATATAATAAATGCCCTCATACACTGCGTGGTCTCCTATCTATATAATAAAGTGCCCTCGTACACTGCGTGGTCTCCTATCTATATAATAAAGTGCCCTCGTGCACTGCGTGGTCTCCTATCTATATAATAAAGTGCCCTCGTACACTGCATGGTCTCCTATCTATATAATAAATGCCCTTGTACACTGCGTAGTCTCCTATCTATATAATAAAGTGCCCTCGTACACTGCGTGGTCTCCTATCTATATAATAAAGTGCCCTCGTACACTGCGTGGTCTCCTATCTATATAATAAATATCCTCGTACACTGCGTGGTCTCCTATCTATATAATAAAGTGCCCTCGTACACTGCATGGTCTCCTATCTATATAATAAAGTGTCCTCGTACACTGCGTGGTCTCCTATCGATATAATAAAGTGCCCTCGTACACTGTGTGGTCTCCTATCTATATAATAAAGTGCCCTCGTACACTGCGTGGTCTCCTATCTATATAATAAAGTGCCCTCGTACACTGTGTGGTCTCCTATCTATATAATAAATGCCCTCGTACACTGCATGGTCTCCTATCTATATAATAAATGCCCTTGTACACTGCATGGACTCCTATCTATATAATAAATGCCCTGGTACACTGCATGGACTCCTATCTATATAATAAATGCCCTCATACACTGCGTGGTCTCCTATCTATATAATAAAGTGCCCTCGTACACTGCGTGGTCTCCTATCTATATAATAAAGTGCCCTCGTACACTGCGTGGTCTCCTATCTATATAATAAATGCCCTGGTACACTGCATGGACTCCTATCTATATAATAAATGCCCTCATACACTGCATGGTCTCCTATCTATATAATAAATGCCCTTGTACACTGCGTAGTCTCCTATCTATATAATAAAGTGCCCTCGTACACTGCGTGGTCTCCTATCTATATAATAAATGCCCTTGTACACTGCGTGGTCTCCTATCTATATAATAAATGCCCTCGTACACTGCGTGGTCTCCTATCTATATAATAAATGCCCTCGTACACTGCATGGACTCCTATCTATATAATAAGTGCCCTCGTACACTGCATGGACTCCTATCTGTATAATAAAGTGCCCTCATACACTGCATGGTCTACTATCTATATAATAAATGCCCTCGTACACTGCATGGACTCCTATCTGTATAATAAAGTGCCCTCGTACACTGCATGGTCTCCTATCTATATAATAAAGTGCCCTCGTACAGCGTGGTCTCCTCTATCTATATAATAAAGTGCCCTCCTGTTCACAATAAAGTGCATGTGGTGATATGAGATAATTAGACCAGTAGAGGGCTGTATTGGTGCAGTTTCTAGGTGCTTAAATTTGGTTCCAAACACAAATTTTCTGGTGAATAAATGAAATGGTGCTTTACTGTCAGCATTCAACATAAATGAACAAAAGACAAGAAACAGCCTGGCCCCGTGCAGGCCACTCTCTCACTGCCTGGCCCCGTGCAGGCCACTCTCTCACTGCCTGGCCCCGTGCAGGCCCCTCTCTCACTGCCTGGCCCCGTGCAGGCCACTCTCTCGCTGCCTGGCCCCGTGCAGGCCACTCTCTCACTGCCTGGCCCCGTGCAGGCCACTCTCTCACTGCCTGGCCCCGTGCAGGCCACTCTCTCACTGCCTACTGCCTGGGCCCGTGCAGGCCACTCTCTCACTGCCTACTGCCTGGCCCCGTGCAGGCCACTTTCTCACTGCCTGGCCCCGTGCAGGGCACTCTCTCACTGCCTACTGCCTGGCCCCGTGCAGGCCACTCTCTCATTGCCTGGCCCTGTGCAGGCCACTCTCTCACTGCCTGGCCCAGTGCAGGCCACTCTCTCACTGCCTGGCCCCGTGCAGGCCACTCTCTCACTGCCTGGCCCCGTGCAGGCCACTCTCTCACTGCCTGGCCCCGTGCAGGCCACTCTCTCACTGCCTGGCCCCGTGCAGGCCACTCTCTCACTGCCTGGCCCCATGCAGGCCACTCTCTCACTGCCTGGCCCCATGCAGGCCACTCTCTCACTGCTTGGCAGCTAGTCTGCAACACAAAGTGTCTCTCACATATAGTAGCAAAGTCTCACAGTCTTGCCTGCTTCCTGCCTGGCACATAACACAGTCTCTTTTACTCCCTGCCTGGCACATATAACACAGTCTCTTTTCCTCCCTGCTTCCTGCCTGGCACATAACACAGTCTCTTTTCCTCCCTGCTTCCTGCCTGGCACATATAACACAGTCTCTTTTCCTCCCTGCTTCCTGCCTGGCACATATAACACAGTCTCTTTTCCTCCCTGCTTCTTGCATGGCACATATAACACAGTCTCTTTTCCTGCCTGCTTCCTGCCTGGCACATATCACACAGTCTCTTTTCCTCCCTGCTTCCTGCCTGGCACATATAACACAGTCTCTTTTCCTCCCTGCTTCACACAAATAACACAGTCTCTTTTCCTCCCTGCTTCCTGCCTGGCACATATAACACAGTCTCTTTTCCTCCCTGCTTCCTGCCTGGCACATATAACACAGTCTCTTTACCTCCCTGCTTCACACATATAACACGGTCTCTTTTCCTCCCTGCCTGGCACATATAACACAGTCTCTTTTCCTCCCTGCTTCCGGCCTGGCACATATAACACAGTCTCTTTACCTCCCTGCTTCCGGCCTCGCACATATAACACAGTCTCTTTTCCTCCCTGCTTCGCACATATAACACAGTCTCTTTTCCTCCCTGCTTCCTGCCTGGCACATATAACACAGTCTCCTTTCCTCCCTGCCTGGTACATATAACACGGTCTCTTTTCCTCCCTGCTTCCGGCCTGGCACATTTAACACAGTCTCTTTTCCTCTCTGCTTCCGGCCTGGAATATATAACAGTCTCTTTACCTCCCTGCTTCACACATATAACACAGTCTCTTTTCCTCCCTGCCTGGCACATATAACACAGTCTCTTTTCCTCCCTGCTTGCGGCCTGGCACATATAACACAGTCTCTTTACCTCCCTGCTTCCGGCCTGGAACATATAACACAGTCTCTTTACCTCCCTGCTTCACACATATAACACAGTCTCTTTTCCTCCCTGCCTGGCACATATAACACAGTCTCTTTACCTCCCTGCTTCCGGCCTGGCACATATAACACAGTCTCTTTTCCTCCCTGCTTCCTGCCAGGCACATATAACACAGTCTCTTTTCCTCCCTGCTTCCTGCCTGGCACATATAACACAGTCTCTTTTCCTCCCTGCTTCCGCCCTGGCACATATAACACAGTCTCTTTTCCTCCCTGCTTCCGGCCTGGCACATATAACACAGTCTCTTTTCCTCCCTGCTTCCTCCTTTCCTCCCTGCCTGGCACATATAACGCAGTCTCTTTACCTCCCTGCTTCCTGCCTGGCCCATATAACACAGTCTCTTTTCCTCCCTGCTTCCGGCCTGGAACATATAACACAGTCTCTTTACCTCCCTGCTTCACACATATAACAGAGTCTCTTTTCCTCCCTGCCTGGCACATATAACACAGTCTCTTTTCCTCCCTGCTTCCGGCCTGGCACATATAACACAGTCTCTTTACCTCCCTGCTTCCGGCCTGGCACATATAACACAGTCTCTTTTCCTCCCTGCTTCGCACATATAACACAGTCTCTTTTCCTCCCTGCCTGGCACATATAACACAGTCTCTTTACCTCCCTGCTTCCGGCCTGGCACATATAACACAGTCTCTTTTCCTCCCTGCTTCGCACATATAACACAGTCTCTTTTCCTCCCTGCTTCGCACATATAACACAGTCTCTTTTCCTCCCTGCTTCGCACATATAACACAGTCTCTTTTCCTCCCTGCTTCGCACATATAAAACAGTCTCTTTTCCTCCCTGCTTCGCACATATAACACAGTCTCTTTTCCTCCCTGCTTCGCACATATAACACAGTCTCTTTTCCTCCCTGCCTGGCACATATAACACAGTCTCTTTACCTCCCTGCTTCCGGCCTGGCACATATAACACAGTCTCTTTTCCTCCCTGCTTCGCACATATAACACAGTCTCTTTTCCTCCCTGCCTGGCACATATAACACAGTCTCTTTACCTCCCTGCTTCCGGCCTGGCACATATAACACAGTCTCTTTTCCTCCCTGCTTCGCACATATAACACAGTCTCTTTTCCTCCCTGCTTCGCACATATAACACAGTCTCTTTTCCTCCCTGCTTCGCACATATAACACAGTCTCTTTTCCTCCCTGCTTCGCACATATAACACAGTCTCTTTTCCTCCCTGCTTCGCACATATAACACAGTCTCTTTTCCTCCCTGCCTGGCACATATAACACAGTCTCTTTTCCTCCCTGCCTGGCACATATAACACAGTCTCTTTACCTCCCTGCTTCCGGCCTGGCACATATAACACAGTCTCTTTTCCTCCCTGCTTCGCACATATAACACAGTCTCTTTTCCTCCCTGCTTCGCACATATAACACAGTCTCTTTTCCTCCCTGCTTCGCACATATAACACAGTCTCTTTTCCTCCCTGCTTCGCACATATAACACAGTCTCTTTTCCTCCCTGCTTCGCACATATAACACAGTCTCTTTTCCTCCCTGCCTGGCACATATAACACAGTCTCTTTTGCTCCCTGCTTGCGGCCTGGCACATATAACACAGTCTCTTTTCCTCCCTGCCTGGCACATATAACACAGTCTCTTTACCTCCCTGCTTCCGGCCTGGCACATATAACACAGTCTCTTTTCCTCCCTGCTTCGCACATATAACACAGTCTCTTTTCCTCCCTGCTTCGCACATATAACACAGTCTCTTTTCCTCCCTGCTTCGCACATATAACACAGTCTCTTTTCCTCCCTGCTTCGCACATATAACACAGTTCTTTTCCTCCCTGCTTCGCACATATAACACAGTCTCTTTTCCTCCCTGCTTCGCACATATAACAGTCTCTTTTCCTCCCTGCTTCATGCAGGTATGGACATAGCTGTCAGTGAGGCAGGGATACTGTATTATTGGTTTATACAGAGATATACAGAGATATAATTTACACAACCATCCATAGAGATTATGTGCTATATATGGGTTGGAAAATGATCAGATGTGTATAGCTTCCCCCAGTGTGTTTCTGGGTGCAGGTATGGACAGGTAGGGAAAGGAGACGCTCTGTGATTACACAGCAGAGTGGGCAATAGTGCGTACTCAGCAGCTGAAGGGTTACAGAGATACAAGAAGATAAACCAGATTACACATAATCCCTTCCAAGATTAGGCTTCATGTCATTCACCGCTGACCTGACCTACAGCTGTACCTGCAGAAATGTGTGACTACACCCCCGTCACTCATACATATGACTACACCCCCGTCACTCATACATATGACTACACCCCCGTCACTCATACATATGACTACACCCCCGTCACTCATACATATGACTACACCCCTGTCACTCATACATATGACTACACCCCTGTCACTCATACATATGACTACACCCCTGTCACTCATACATATGACTACACCCCCGTCACTCATACATATGACTACACCCCCGTCACTCATACATATGACTACACCCCCGTCACTCATACATATGACTACACCCCCGTCACTCATACATATGACTACACCCCCGTCACTCATACATATGACTACACCCCCGTCACTCATACATATGACTACACCCCCGTCACTCATACATATGACTACACCCCCGTCACTCATACATATGACTACACCCCCGTCACTCATACATATGACTACACCCCTGTCCTACACCCATCACTCATACATATGACTACACCCCCGTCACTCATACATATGACTACACCCCCGTCACTCATACATATGACTACACCCCCGTCACTCATACATATGACTACACCCCTGTCCTACACCCGTCACTCATACATATGACTACACCCCCGTCACTCATACATATGACTACACCCCCGTCACTCATACATATGACTACACCCCCGTCACTCATACATATGACTACACCCCCGTCACTCATACATATGACTACACCCCCGTCACTCATACATATGACTACACCCCCGTCACTCATACATATGACTACACCCCCGTCACTCATACATATGACTACACCCCTGTCACTCATACATATGACTACACCCCTGTCCTACACCCGTCACTCATACATATGACTACACCCCCGTCACTCATACATATGACTACACCCCCGTCACTCATACATATGACTACACCCCTGTCCTACACCCGTCACTCATACATATGACTACACCCCCGTCACTCATACATATGACTACACCCCCGTCACTCATACATATGACTACACCCCCGTCACTCATACATATGACTACACCCCCGTCACTCATACATATGACTACACCCCCGTCACTCATACATATGACTACACCCCCGTCACTCATACATATGACTACACCCCCGTCACTCATACATATGACTACACCCCCGTCACTCATACATATGACTACACCCCCGTCACTCATACATATGACTACACCCTCGTCACTCATACATATGACTACACCCCCGTCACTCATACATATGACTACACCCCCGTCACTCATACATATGACTACACCCCTGTCACTCATACATATGACTACACCCCTGTCACTCATACATATGACTACACCCCTGTCACTCATACATATGACTACACCCCCGTCACTCATACATATGACTACACCCCCGTCACTCATACATATGACTACACCCCCGTCACTCATACATATGACTACACCCCCGTCACTCATACATATGACTACACCCCCGTCACTCATACATATGACTACACCCCCGTCACTCATACATATGACTACACCCCCGTCCCCCGTCACTCATACATATGACTACACCCCTGTCACTCATACATATGACTACACCCCTGTCCTACACCCGTCACTCATACATATGACTACACCCCCGTCACTCATACATATGACTACACCCCCGTCACTCATACATATGACTACACCCCCGTCACTCATACATATGACTACACCCCTGTCCTACACCCGTCACTCATACATATGACTACACCCCCGTCACTCATACATATGACTACACCCCCGTCACTCATACATATGACTACACCCCCGTCACTCATACATATGACTACACCCCCGTCACTCATACATATGACTACACCCCCGTCACTCATACATATGACTACACCCCCGTCACTCATACATATGACTACACCCCCGTCACTCATACATATGACTACACCCCCGTCACTCATACATATGACTACACCCCTGTCCTACACCCGTCACTCATACATATGACTACACCCCCGTCACTCATACATATGACTACACCCCCGTCACTCATACATATGACTACACCCCCGTCACTCATACATATGACTACACCCCCGTCACTCATACATATGACTACACCCCCGTCACTCATACATATGACTACACCCCTGTCCTACACCCGTCACTCATACATATGACTACACCCCCGTCACTCATACATATGACTACACCCCCGTCACTCATACATATGACTACACCCCTGTCCTACACCCGTCACTCATACATATGACTACACCCCCGTCACTCATACATATGACTACACCCCCGTCACTCATACATATGACTACACCCCCGTCACTCATACATATGACTACACCCCCGTCACTCATACATATGACTACACCCCCGTCACTCATACATATGACTACACCCCCGTCACTCATACATATGACTACACCCCCGTCACTCATACATATGACTACACCCCCGTCACTCATACATATGACTACACCCCTGTCCTACACCCGTCACTCATACATATGACTACACCCCCGTCACTCATACATATGACTACACCCCCGTCACTCATACATATGACTACACCCCTGTCCTACACCCGTCACTCATACATATGACTACACCCCCGTCACTCATACATATGACTACACCCCCGTCACTCATACATATGACTACACCCCCGTCACTCATACATATGACTACACCCCCGTCACTCATACATATGACTACACCCCCGTCACTCATACATATGACTACACCCCCGTCACTCATACATATGACTACACCCCCGTCACTCATACATATGACTACACCCCCGTCACTCATACATATGACTACACCCCCGTCACTCATACATATGACTACACCCCCGTCACTCATACATATGACTACACCCCCGTCACTCATACATATGACTACACCCCCGTCACTCATACATATGACTACACCCCCGTCACTCATACATATGACTACACCCCCGTCACTCATACATATGACTACACCTCCGTCACTCATACATATGACTACACCCCTGTCACTCATACATATGTTCCTTACATATTTCCAAGCCAAATTAGTTTTTAATTAATTTTTTTTATTGTCCCATTTGGTATGTTTTAGATACTTTTGTCTGCACCTCCCTTCTGGGTCCGTTTCCCCCCACTGTGTAGCGAGGGGACACGTACTCAGAACCACCTGATCCTCACCTTTGACCCTGCATGTTTTTTTATTTTTCTTCATTCTACCCCCGCACCCCCCTCCCTTTCCCATTTCTTTTTCATTCTCTTGCTGACCCTCACCTAACCTGTAATAGTCTGCACCCACTGCAGATTATTCTATCCTGTATGAGCAGCTAGTGGACGTGTAACCTGTAATAGTCTACACCCGCTGCAGATTATTCTATACTGTATGAGCAGCTAGTGGACGTGTAACCTGTAATAGTCTGCACCCGCTGCAGATTATTCTATCCTGTATGAGCAGCTAGTGGACGTGTGACCTGTAATAGTCTGCACCCGCTGCAGATTATTCTATCCTGTATGAGCAGCTAGTGGACGTGTAACCTGTAATAGTCTGCACCCGCTGCAGATTATTCTATCCTGTATGAGCAGCTAGTGGACGTGTAACCTGTAATAGTCTGCACCGGCTGCAGATTATTCTATCCTGTATGAGCAGCTAGTGGATGTGAAACCTGTAATAGTCTGCAGCAGCTGCAGATTATTCTATCCTGTATGAGCAGCTAGTGGACGTGTAACCTGTAATAGTCTGCACCAGCTGCAGATTATTCTATCCTGTATGAGCAGCTAGTGGACGTGTAACCTGTAATAGTCTGCACCAGCTGCAGATTATTCTATCCTGTATGAGCAGCTAGTGGATGTGTAACCTGTAATAGTCTGCAGCCGCTGCAGATTATTCTATCCTGTATGAGCAGCTAGTGGACGTGTAACCTGTAATAGTCTGCACCCGCTGCAGATTATTCTATCCTGTATGAGCAGCTAGTGGACGTGTAACCTGTAATAGTCTGCAGCCACTGCAGATTATTCTATCCTGTATGAGCAGCTAGTGGACGTGTAACCTGTAATAGTCTGCACCCGCTGCAGATTATTCTATCCTGTATGAGCAGCTAGTGGACGTGTAACCTGTAATAGTCTGCAGCCACTGCAGATTATTCTATCCTGTATGAGCAGCTAGTGGATGTGTAACCTGTAATAGTCTGCAGCCACTGCAGATTATTCTATCCTGTATGAGCAGCTAGTGGATGTGTTACCTGTAATAGTCTGCACCCGCTGCAGACTATTCTATCCTGTATGAGCAGCTAGTGGATGTGTAACCTGTAATAGTCTGCACCCGCTGCAGATTATTCTAACCTGTATGAGCAGCTAGTGGACGTGTAACCTGTAATAGTCTGCACCTGCTGCAGATTATTCTATCCTGTATGAGCAACTAGTGGATGTCTAACCTGTAATAGTCTGCAGCCACTGCAGATTATTCTATCCTGTATGAGCAGCTAGTGGACGTGTAACCTGTAATAGTCTGCACCCGCTGCAGATTATTCTATCCTGTATGAGCAGCTAGTGGACGTGTAAAGTGTAATAGTCTGCACCCGCTGCAGATTATTCTATCCTGTATGAGCAGCTAGTGGACGTGTAACCTGTAATAGTCTGCACCCGCTGCAGATTATTCTATCCTGTATGAGCAGCTAGTGGACGTGTGACCTGTAATAGTCTGCACCCGCTGCAGATTATTCTATCCTGTATGAGCAGCTAGTGGACGTGTAACCTGTAATAGTCTGCACCCGCTGCAGATTATTCTATCCTGTATGAGCAGCTAGTGGACGTGTAACCTGTAATAGTCTGCACCAGCTGCAGATTATTCTATCCTGTATGAGCAGCTAGTGGACGTGTAACCTGTAATAGTCTGCACCCGCTGCAGATTATTCTATCCTGTATGAGCAGCTAGTGGATGTGTAACCTGTAATAGTCTGCACCAGCTGCAGATTATTCTATCCTGTATGAGCAGCTAGTGGATGTGTAACCTGTAATAGTCTGCAGCCGCTGCAGATTATTCTATCCTGTATGAGCAGCTAGTGGACGTGTAACCTGTAATAGTCTGCACCCGCTGCAGATTATTCTATCCTGTATGAGCAGCTAGTGGACGTGTAACCTGTAATAGTCTGCAGCCACTGCAGATTATTCTATCCTGTATGAGCAGCTAGTGGATGTGTAACCTGTAATAGTCTGCAGCCACTGCAGATTATTCTATCCTGTATGAGCAGCTAGTGGATGTGTTACCTGTAATAGTCTGCACCCGCTGCAGACTATTCTATCCTGTATGAGCAGCTAGTGGACGTGTAACCTGTAATAGTCTGCACCAGCTGCAGACTATTCTATCCTGTATGAGCAGCTAGTGGACGTGTAACCTGTAATAGTCTGCACCAGCTGCAGATTATTCTATCCTGTATGAGCAGCTAGTGGACGTGTAACCTGTAATGGTCTGCAGCCACTGCAGATTATTCTATCCTGTATGAGCAGCTAGTGGACGTGTAACCTGTAATAGTCTATAGCCACTGCAGATTATTCTATCCTGTATGAGCAGCTAGTGGACGTGTAATAGTCTGCACCCGCTGCAGATTATTCTATCCTGTATGAGCAGCTAGTGGACGTGTAATAGTCTGCACCCGCTGCAGATTATTCTATCCTGTATGAGCAGCTAGTGGATGTGTAACCTGTAATAGTCTGCACCCGCTGCAGATTATTCTATCCTGTATGAGCAACTAGTGGACGTGTAACCTGTAATAGTCTGCACCCGCTGCAGATTATTCTATCCTGTATGAGCAGCTAGTGGACGTGTAACCTGTAATAGTCTGCACCCGCTGCAGATTATTCTATCCTGTATGAGCAGCTAGTGGACGTGTAACATGTAATAGTCTGCACCCGCTGCAGATTATTCTATCCTGTATGAGCAGCTAGTGGATGTCTAACCTGTAATAGTCTGCAGCTGCTGCAGATTATTCTATCCTGTATGAGCAGCTAGTGGACGTGTAACCTGTAATAGTCTGCACTCGCTGCAGATTATTCTATCCTGTATGAGCAGCTAGTGGATGTTTAACCTGTAATAGTCTGCACCCGCTGCAGATTATTCTATCCTGTATGAGAAGCTAGTGGACGTATAACCTGTAATAGTCTGCACCCGCTGCAGATTATTCTATCCTGTATGAGCAGCTAGTGGACGTGTAACCTGTAATAGTCTGCACCCGCTGCAGATTATTCTATCCTGTATGAGCAGCTAGTGGATGTGTAACCTGTAATAGTCTGCACCCGCTGCAGATTATTCTATCCTGTATGAGCAGCTAGTGGACGTGTAACCTGTAATAGTCTGCACCCGCTGCAGATTATTCTATCCTGTATGAGCAGCTAGTGGATGTGTAACCTGTAATAGTCTGCACCCGCTGCAGATTATTCTAT
The DNA here is from genome assembly GCF_028390025.1 of Pseudophryne corroboree. NCBI lineage: Eukaryota > Metazoa > Chordata > Amphibia > Anura > Myobatrachidae > Pseudophryne > Pseudophryne corroboree. Next base: position 69,340 of record NW_026970506.1, read on the forward strand.
CCTGTATGAGAAGCTAGTGGACGTGTAACCTGTAATAGTCTGCACCCGCTGCAGATTATTCTATCCTGTATGAGCAGCTAGTGGACGTGTAACCTGTAATAGTCTGCACCCGCTGCAGATTATTCTATCCTGTATGAGCAGCTAGTGGATGTGTAACCTGTAATAGTCTGCACCCGCTGCAGATTATTCTATCCTGTATGAGCAGCTAGTGGACGTGCAACCTGTAATAGTCTGCACCCGCTGCAGATGATTCTATCCTGTATGAGCAGCTAGTGGACGTGTAACCTGTAATAGTCTGCACCCGCTGCAGATTATTCTATCCTGTATGAGCAGCTAGTGGATGTCTAACCTGTAATAGTCTGCACCCGCTGCAGATTATTCTATCCTGTATGAGAAGCTAGTGGACGTGTAACCTGTAATAGTCTGCACCCGCTGCAGATTATTCTATCCTGTATGAGCAGCTAGTGGACGTGTAACCTGTAATAGTCTGCACCCGCTGCAGATTATTCTATCCTGTATGAGAAGCTAGTGGATGTTTAACCTGTAATAGTCTGCACCCGCTGCAGATTATTCTATCTTGTATGAGCAGCTAGTGGACGTGTTTCCTGTAATAGTCTGCAGCCACTGCAGATTATTCTATCCTGTATGAGCAGCGAGTGGACGTGTAACCTGTAATAGTCTGCACCCGCTGCAGACTATTCTATCCTGTATGAGCAGCTAGTGGACGTGTAACCTGTAATAGTCTGCACCCGCTGCAGATGATTCTATCCTGTATGAGCAGCTAGTGGACATGTAACCTGTAATAGTCTGCACCCGCTGCAGATTATTCTATCCTGTATGAGCAGCTAGTGGATGTCTAACCTGTAATAGTCTGCACCCGCTGCAGATTATTCTATCCTGTATGAGCAGCTAGTGGATGTCTAACCTGTAATAGTCTGCAGCTGCTGCAGATTATTCTATCCTGTATGAGCAGCTAGTGGACGTGTAACCTGTAATAGTCTGCACCCGCTACAGACTATTCTATCCTGTATGAGCAGCTAGTGGACGTGTAACCTGTAATAGTCTGCACCCGCTGCAGATGATTCTATCCTGTATGAGCAGCTAGTGGACGTGTAACCTGTAATAGTCTGCACCCGCTGCAGATTATTCTATCCTGTATGAGCAGCTAGTGGATGTGTTACCTGTAATAGTCAGTAGCCACTGCAGATTATTCTATCCTGTATGAGCAGCTAGTGGATGTGTAACCTGTAATAGTCTGCACCCGCTGCAGATTATTCTATCCTGTATGAGCAGCTAGTGGATGTGTAACCTGTAATAGTCTGCACCAGCTGCAGATTATTCTATCCTGTATGAGCAGCTAGTGGACGTGTAACCTGTAATAGTCTGCACCCGCTGCAGACTATTCTATCCTGTATGAGCAGCTAGTGAACGTATAACCTGTAATAGTCTGCACCCGCTGCAGATTATTCTATCCTGTATGAGCAGCTAGTGGACGTGTTACCTGTAATAGTCTGCAGCCACTGCAGATTATTCTATCCTGTATGAGCAGCTAGTGGACGTGTAACCTGTAATAGTCTGCACCCGCTGCAGACTATTCTATCCTGTATGAGCAGCTAGTGGACGTGTAACCTGTAATAGTCTGCACTCGCTGCAGATGATTCTATCCTGTATGAGCAGCTAGTGGACGTGTAACCTGTAATAGTCTGCACCCGCTGCAGATTATTCTATCCTGTATGAGCAGCTAGTGGATGTCTAACCTGTAATAGTCTGCACCCGCTGCAGATTATTCTATCCTGTATGAGCAGCTAGTGGATGTCTAACCTGTAATAGTCTGCAGCTGCTGCAGATTATTCTATCCTGTATGAGCAGCTAGTGGACGTGTAACCTGTAATAGTCTGCACCCGCTGCAGATTATTCTATCCTGTATGAGCAGCTAGTGGACGTGTAACCTGTAATAGTCTGCACCCGCTGCAGATTATTCTATCCTGTATGAGCAGCTAGTGGATGTGTAACCTGTAATAGTCTGCAGCCACTGCAGACTATTCTATCCTGTATGAGCAGCTAGTGAACGTATAACCTGTAATAGTCTGCACCCGCTGCAGATTATTCTATCCAGTATGAGCAGCTAGTGGATGTGTAACCTGTAATAGTCTGCACCCGCTGCAGATTATTCTATCCTGTATGAGCAGCTAGTGGACGTGTAACCTGTAATAATCTGCACCCGCTGCAGATTATTCTATCCTGTATGAGCAGCTAGTGGACGTGTGACCTGTAATAGTCTGCACCCGCTGCAGATTATTCTATCCTGTATGAGCAGCTAGTGGACGTGTAACCTGTAATAGTCTGCACCCGCTGCAGATTATTCTATCCTGTATGAGCAGCTAGTGGACGTGTAGCCTGTAATAGTCTGCAGCAGCTGCAGATTATTCTATCCTGTATGAGCAGCTAGTGGACGTGTAACCTGTAATAGTCTGCACCAGCTGCAGATTATTCTATCCTCTATGAGCAGCTAGTGGACGTGTAACCTGTAATAGTCTGCACCCGCTGCAGATTATTCTATCCTGTATGAGCAGCTAGTGGATGTCTAACCTGTAATAGTCTGCAGCCACTGCAGATTATTCTATCCTGTATGAGCAGCTAGTGGATGTGTTACCTGTAATAGTCTGCACCCGCTGCAGACTATTCTATCCTGTATGAGCAGCTAGTGGATGTGTAACCTGTAATAGTCTGCACCCGCTGCAGATTATTCTATCCTGTATGAGCAGCTAGTGGACGTGTAACCTGTAATAGTCTGCACCCGCTGCAGATTATTCTATCCTGTATGAGCAGCTAGTGGATGTGTAACCTGTAATAGTCTGCACCCGCTGCAGATTATTCTATCCTGCATGAGCAGCTAGTGGATGTGTAACCTGTAATAGTCTGCACCCGCTGCAGATTATTATATCCTGCATGAGCAGCTAGTGGACGTATAACCTGTAATAGTCTGCACCCGCTGCAGATTATTCTATCCTGTATGAGCAGCTAGTGGACGTGTAACCTGTAATAGTCTGCACCCGCTGCAGATTATTCTATCCTATATGAGCAGCTAGTGGATGTGTAACCTGTAATAGTCTGCAGCCATTGCAGATTATTCTATCCTGTATGAGCAGCTAGTGGATGTGTAACCTGTAATAGTCTGCACCCGCTGCAGATTATTCTATCCTGTATGAGCAGCTAGTGGATGTGTAACCTGTAATAGTCTGCAGCCACTGCAGACTATTCTATCCTGTATGAGCAGCTAGTGGATGTGTAACCTGTAATAGTCTGCAGCCACTGCAGACTATTCTGTCCAGTATGAGCAGCTAGTGAACGTATAACCTGTAATAGTCTGCACCCGCTGCAGATTATTCTATCCAGTATGAGCAGCTAGTGGATGTGTAACCTGTAATAGTCTACAGCCACTGCAGATTATTCTATCCTGTATGAGCAGCTAGTGGACGTGTAACCTGTAATAGTCTGCACCCGCTGCAGATTATTCTATCCTGTATGAGCAGCTAGTGGACGTGTAACCTGTAATAGTCTGCAGCTGCTGCAGATTATTCTATCCTGTATGAGCAGCTAGTGGATGTGTAACCTGTAATAGTCTGCACCCGCTGCAGATTATTCTATCATGTATGAGCAGCTAGTGGATGTGTAACCTGTAATAGTCTGCACCCGCTGCAGATTATTCTATCCTGTATGAGCAGCTAGTGGACGTGTAACCTGTAATAGTCTGCACCCGCTGCAGATTATTCTATCCTGTATGAGCAGCTAGTGGATGTGTAACCTGTAGTAGTCTGCACCCGCTGCAGATTATTCTATCCTGTATGAGCAGCTAGTGGATGTGTAACCTGTAATAGTCTGCACCCACTGCAGATTATTCTATCCTGTATGAGCAGCTAGTGGATGTGTAACCTGTAATAGTCTGCACCGCTGCAGATTATTCTATCCTGTATGAGCAGCTAGTGGATGTGTAACCTGTAATAGTCTGCACCCACTGCAGATTATTCTATCCTGTATGAGCAGCTAGTGGACGTGTAACCTGTAATAGTCTGCACCCGCTGCAGATTATTCTATCCTGTATGAGCAGCTAGTGGATGTGTAACCTGTAATAGTCTGCACCCGCTGCAGATTATTCTATCCTGTATGAGCAGCTAGTGGACGTGTAACCTGTAATAGTCTGTAGCCACTGCAGATTATTCTATCCTGTATGAGCAGCTAGTGGATGTGTAACCTGTAATAGTCTGCACCCGCTGCAGATTATTCTATCCTGTATGAGCAGCTAGTGGACGTGTAATAGTCTGCACCCGCTGCAGATTATTTTATCCTGTATGAGCAGCAAGTGGATGTGTAACCTGTAATAGTCTGCACCCGCTGCAGATTATTCTATCCTGTATGAGCAGCTAGTGGATGTCTAACCTGTAATAGTCTGCAGCTGCTGCAGATTATTCTATCCTGTATGAGCAGCTAGTGGACGTGTAACCTGTAATAGTCTGCACCCGCTGCAGATTATTCTATCCTGTATGAGCAGCTAGTGGACGTGTAACCTGTAATAGTCTGCACCCGCTGCAGATTATTCTATCCTGTATGAGCAGCTAGTGGATGTGTAACCTGTAATAGTCTGCACCCGCTGCAGATTATTCTATCCTGTATGAGCAGCTAGTGGACGTGTAACCTGTAATAGTCTGCACCCGCTGCAGATTATTCTATCCTGTATGAGCAGCTAGTGGATGTGTAACCTGTAATAGTCTGCACCCGCTGCAGATTATTCTATCCTGTATGAGCAGCTAGTGGACGTGTAACCTGTAATAGTCTGCACCCGCTGCAGATTATTCTATCCTGTATGAGCAGCTAGTGGATGTCTAACCTGTAATAGTCTGCACCCGCTGCAGATTATTCTATCCTGTATGAGAAGCTAGTGGACGTGTAACCTGTAATAGTCTGCACCCGCTGCAGATTATTCTATCCTGTATGAGCAGCTAGTGGACGTGTAACCTGTAATAGTCGGCACCCGCTGCAGATTATTCTATCCTGTATGAGAAGCTAGTGGATGTTTAACCTATAATGGTCTGCACCCGCTGCAGATTATTCTATCCTGTATGAGCAGCTAGTGGACGTGTTACCTGTAATAGTCTGCAGCCACTGCAGATTATTCTATCCTGTATGAGCAGCTAGTGGACGTGTAACCTGTAATAGTCTGCACCCGCTGCAGATTATTCTATCCTGTATGAGAAGCTAGTGGACGTGTAACCTGTAATAGTCTGCACCCGCTGCAGATTATTCTATCCTGTATGAGCAGCTAGTGGACGTGTAACCTGTAATAGTCTGCACCCGCTGCAGATTATTCTATCCTGTATGAGCAGCTAGTGGACGTGTAACCTCTAATAGTCTGCACCCGCTGCAGATTATTCTATCCTGTATGAGCAGCTAGTGGACGTGTAACCTGTAATAGTCTGCACCCGCTGCAGATTATTCTATCCTGTATGAGCAGCTAGTGGACGTGTAACCTGTAATAGTCTGCAGCTGCTGCAGATTATTCTATCCTGTATGAGCAGCTAGTGGATGTGTAACCTGTAATAGTCTGCACCCGCTGCAGATTATTCTATCATGTATGAGCAGCTAGTGGATGTGTAACCTGTAATAGTCTGCACCCGCTGCAGATTATTCTATCCTGTATGAGCAGCTAGTGGACGTGTAACCTGTAATAGTCTGCACCCGCTGCAGATTATTCTATCCTGTATGAGCAGCTAGTGGATGTGTAACCTGTAGTAGTCTGCACCCGCTGCAGATTATTCTATCCTGTATGAGCAGCTAGTGGATGTGTAACCTGTAATAGTCTGCACCCACTGCAGATTATTCTATCCTGTATGAGCAGCTAGTGGATGTGTAACCTGTAATAGTCTGCACCCGCTGCAGATTATTCTATCCTGTATGAGCAGCTAGTGGATGTGTAACCTGTAATAGTCTGCACCCGCTGCAGATTATTCTATCCTGTATGAGCAGCTAGTGGATGTGTAACCTGTAATAGTCTGCACCCGCTGCAGATTATTCTATCCTGTATGAGCAGCTAGTGGACGTGTAACCTGTAATAGTCTGCACCCGCTGCAGATTATTCTATCCTGTATGAGCAGCTAGTGGATGTGTAACCTGTAGTAGTCTGCACCCGCTGCAGATTATTCTATCCTGTATGAGCAGCTAGTGGATGTGTAACCTGTAATAGTCTGCACCCACTGCAGATTATTCTATCCTGTATGAGCAGCTAGTGGATGTGTAACCTGTAATAGTCTGCACCCGCTGCAGATTATTCTATCCTGTATGAGCAGCTAGTGGACGTGTAACCTGTAATAGTCTGCACCCGCTGCAGATTATTCTATCCTGTATGAGCAGCTAGTGGATGTGTAACCTGTAATAGTCTGCACCCGCTGCAGATTATTCTATCCTGTATGAGCAGCTAGTGGACGTGTAACCTGTAATAGTCTGTAACCACTGCAGATTATTCTATCCTGTATGAGCAGCTAGTGGATGTGTAACCTGTAATAGTCTGCACCCGCTGCAGATTATTCTATCCTGTATGAGCAGCTAGTGGACGTGTAATAGTCTGCACCCGCTGCAGATTATTCTATCCTGTATGAGCAGCTAGTGGATGTGTAACCTGTAATAGTCTGCAACCGCTGCAGATTATTCTATCCTGTATGAGCAACTAGTGGACGTGTAACCTGTAATAGTCTGCAGCCGCTGCAGATTATTCTATCCTGTATGAGCAGCTAGTGGACGTGTAACCTGTAATAGTCTGCAGCCGCTGCAGATTATTCTATCCTGTATGAGCAGCTAGTGGACGTGTAACATGTAATAGTCTGCACCCGCTGCAGATTATTCTATCCTGTATGAGCAGCTAGTGGATGTCTAACCTGTAATAGTCTGCAGCTGCTGCAGATTATTCTATCCTGTATGAGCAGCTAGTGGACGTGTAACCTGTAATAGTCTGCACCCGCTGCAGACTATTCTATCCTGTATAAACAGCTAGTGGACGTGTAACCTGTAATAGTTTGCACCCGCTGCAGATGATTCTATCCTGTATGAGCAGCTAGTGGACGTGTAACCTGTAATAGTCTGCACCCGCTGCAGATTATTCTATCCTGTATGAGCAGCTAGTGGATGTGTAACCTGTAATAGTCTGCACCCGCTGCAGATTATTCTATCCTGTATGAGCAGCTAGTGGACGTGTAACCTGTAATAGTCTGCACCCGCTGCAGATTATTCTATCCTGTATGAGCAGCTAGTGGATGTGTAACCTGTAATAGTCTGCACCCGCTGCAGATTATTCTATCCTGTATGAGCAGCTAGTGGACGTGTAACCTGTAATAGTCTGCACCCGCTGCAGATTATTCTATCCTGTATGAGCAGCTAGTGGATGTCTAACCTGTAATAGTCTGCACCCGCTGCAGATTATTCTATCCTGTATGAGCAGCTAGTGGACGTGTAACCTGTAATAGTCTGCACCCGCTGCAGATTATTCTATCCTGTATGAGCAGCTAGTGGACGTGTAACCTGTAATAGTCTGCACCCGCTGCAGATTATTCTATCCTGTATGAGCAGCTAGTGGATGTGTAACCTGTAATAGTCTGCACCCGCTGCAGATTATTCTATCCTGTATGAGCAGCTAGTGGACGTGTAACCTGTAATAGTCTGCACCCGCTGCAGATTATTCTATCCTGTATGAGCAGCTAGTGGACGTGTAACCTGTAATAGTCTGCACCCGCTGCAGATTATTCTATCCTGTATGAGAAGCTAGTGGACGTGTAACCTGTAATAGTCTGCACCCGCTGCAGATTATTCTATCCTGTATGAGCAGCTAGTGGACGTGTAACCTGTAATAGTCTGCACCCGCTGCAGATTATTCTATCCTGTATGAGCAGCTAGTGGATGTGTAACCTGTAATAGTCTGCACCCGCTGCAGATTATTCTATCCTGTATGAGCAGCTAGTGGACGTGTAACCTGTAATAGTCTGCACCCGCTGCAGATTATTCTATCCTGTATGAGCAGCTAGTGGATGTGTAACCTGTAATAGTCTGCACCCGCTGCAGATTATTCTATCCTGTATGAGCAGCTAGTGGACGTGTAACCTGTAATAGTCTGCACCCGCTGCAGATTATTCTATCCTGTATGAGCAGCTAGTGGATGTCTAACCTGTAATAGTCTGCACCCGCTGCAGATTATTCTATCCTGTATGAGAAGCTAGTGGACGTGTAACCTGTAATAGTCTGCACCCGCTGCAGATTATTCTATCCTGTATGAGCAGCTAGTGGATGTTTAACCTGTAATGGTCTGCACCCGCTGCAGATTATTCTATCCTGTATGAGAAGCTAGTGGATGTTTAACCTGTAATGGTCTGCACCCGCTGCAGATTATTCTATCCTGTATGAGCAGCTAGTGGACGTGTTACCTGTAATAGTCTGCAGCCACTGCAGATTATTCTATCCTGTATGAGAAGCTAGTGGACGTGTAACCTGTAATAGTCTGCACCCGCTGCAGATTATTCTATCCTGTATGAGCAGCTAGTGGACGTGTAACCTGTAATAGTCTGCACCCGCTGCAGATTATTCTATCCTGTATGAGCAGCTAGTGGATGTGTAACCTCTAATAGTCTGCACCCGCTGCAGATTATTCTACCCTGTATGAGCAACTAGTGGATGTCTAACCTGTAATAGTCTGCACCCGCTGCAGATGATTCTATCCTGTATGAGCAGCTAGTGGACATGTAACCTGTAATAGTCTGCACCCGCTGCAGATTATTCTATCCTGTATGAGCAGCTAGTGGATGTCTAACCTGTAATAGTCTGCACCCGCTGCAGATTATTCTATCCTGTATGAGCAGCTAGTGGATGTGTAACCTGTAATAGTCTGCACCCGCTGCAGATTATTCTATCCTGTATGAGCAGCTAGTGGATGTGTAACCTGTAATAGTCTGCACCCGCTGCAGATTATTCTATCCTGTATGAGCAGCTAGTGGATGTGTTACCTGTAATAGTCTGCACCCGCTGCAGATTATTCTATCCTGTATGAGCAGCTAGTGGATGTCTAACCTGTAATAGTCTGCACCCACTGCAGATTATTCTATCTTGTATGAGCAGCTAGTGGATGTGTTACCTGTAATAGTCTGCACCCGCTGCAGATTATTCTATCCTGTATGAGCAGCTAGTGGATGTGTTACCTGTAATAGTCTGCACCCGCTGCAGATTATTCTATCCTGTATGAGCAGCTAGTGGATGTGTTACCTGTAATAGTCTGCACCCGCTGCAGATTATTCTATCCTGTATGAGCAGCTAGTGGATGTGTTACCTGTAATAGTCTGCACCCGCTGCAGATTATTCTATCCTGTATGAGCAGCTAGTGGACGTGTAACCTGTAATAGTCTGCACCCGCTGCAGATTATTCTATCTTGTATGAGCAGCTAGTGGATGTGTAACCTGTAATAGTCTGCACCCGCTGCAGATTATTCTATCCTGTATGAGCAGCTAGTGGATGTGTAACCTGTAATAGTCTGCACCCACTGCAGATTATTCTATCCTGTATGAGCAGCTAGTGGACGTGTAACCTGTAATAGTCTGCACCCGCTGCAGATTATTCTATCCTGTATGAGCAGCTAGTGGACGTGTAACCTGTAATAGTCTGCACCCGCTGCAGATTATTCTATCCTGTATGAGCAGCTAGTGGATGTGTAACCTGTAATAGTCTGCACCCACTGCAGATTATTCTATCCTGTATGAGCAGCTAGTGGATGTCTAACCTGTAATAGTCTGCACCCGCTGCAGATTATTCTATCCTGTATGAGCAGCTAGTGGATGTGTTACCTGTAATAGTCTGCACCCGCTGCAGATTATTCTATCCTGTATGAGCAGCTAGTGGATGTGTAACCTGTAATAGTCTGCACCCGCTGCAGATTATTCTATCCTGTATGAGCAGCTAGTGGATGTGTAACCTGTAATAGTCTGCACCCGCAGCAGATTATTCTATCCTGTATGAGCAGCTAGTGGACGTGTAACCTGTAATAGTCTGCACCCGCTGCAGATTATTCTATCCTGTATGAGCAGCTAGTGGATGTGTAACCTGTAATAGTCTGCAGCTGCTGCAGATTATTCTATCCTGTATGAGCAGCTAGTGGATGTGTAACCTGTAATAGTCTGCAGCCGCTGCAGATTATTCTATCTTGTATGAGCAGCTAGTGGATGTGTAACCTGTAATAGTCTGCACCCGCTGCAGATTATTCTATCCTGTATGAGCAGCTAGTGGATGTGTAACCTGTAATAGTCTGTAGCCACTGCAGATTATTCTATCTTGTATGAGCAGCTAGTGGAAGTGTTACCTGTAATAGTCTGCACCCGCTGCAGATTATTCTATCCTGTATGAGCAGCTAGTGGATGTGTAACCTGTAATAGTCTGCACCCGCTGCAGATTATTCTATCCTGTATGAGCAGCTAGTGGACGTGTAACCTGTAATAGTCTGCACCCGCTGCAGATTATTCTATCCTGTATGAGCAGCTAGTGGATGTGTAACCTGTAATAGTCTGCAGCCACTGCAGACTATTCTATCCTGTATGAGCAGCTAGTGGATGTGTAACCTGTAATAGTCTGCACCCGCTGCAGATTATTCTATCCTGTATGAGCAGCTAGTGGATGTGTAACCTGTAATAGTCTGCACCCGCTGCAGATTATTCTATCCTGTATGAGCAGCTAGTGGATGTGTAACCTGTAATAGTCTGCAGCCATCCTTACAGTCCACGTTCCCCGCCCTCCCCTGGTCACAATTTACAGCTGGGCCTAGAGAGGGGTCCGGTATGGTTTACCAGCGGCCGGGATGCCAGCCGTCAATATATACGGACAGCGGCCGCCAGTATGCCGGCATCAGGGTGAGTGGAGTCCGCTTGCAGGCTCGGCGGCTCGCTGCGCTGGACACTGGGTCTACTCCCACTCTACGGGTGTTGTGGACAGAGTGGGAACAGTCCTGTAGCACTGGTATTCCGGCTGTTGGCATTGCCAGCTGTCAGGATTCCTGCGTCGGAATCCTGAACGTATACCCTAGAGAGATGTCGGTGTCGTCACCTGGTAAGGAGACTGGTATACGGATTGGAGGTTATAACACTTCATACCCTGTGCCCTGATCTTTTATAAACGGAGTAATATACACATATAATCACCACAAGCACCACACAAAAGTAACTTACGCATGTGAAAAGAAGCGCGCCCAGCGCGGCGTACACTATCTGCATGATCTTGTTGCGGATAAAAAATGCAGAGGATGGAGAAGATCAGTAGGACCACCAGGCTGACCATCAGGACCCCCATACAGGAGGTGAAGTCATATTTTGTCTGCAGGACACAGGAAGAGAAGATCACTACACCGCCATTACACCGCCACTACAGCGCCATTACACCGCCATCACCAGCGCCACTACACCGCCATCACAGCGCCACTACACCGCCATCACAGCGCCATTACACCGCCACTACACCGCCATCACAGCGCCATTACACCGCCACTACACCACCACTACACCGCCATCACAGCGCCACTACACCACCACTGCACCGCCATTACACCGCCACTACACCGCCATCACAGCGCCACTACACCGCCATCACAGCGCCATTACACCGCCACTACACCACCACTACACCGCCATCACAGCGCCACTACACCACCACTACACCGCCATTACACCGCCACTACTCCGCCACTACAGCGCCACTACACCGCCATCACAGCACCACTACACCACCACTGCACCGCCATTACACCGCCACTACATCGCCACTACAGCGCCACTACACCGCCATCACAGCGCCATTACACCGCCACTACAGCGCCATCACAGCGCCATTACACCACCACTACTACACCACCACTACACCGCCACTACACCGCCATTACACCGCTATTACACCACCACTACACCGCTATTACACCACCACTACACCGCCACTACACCACCATTACACCGCCACTACACCGCTATTACACCACCACTACACCGCCACTACAGCGCTACTACACCGCCATTACACCGCCACTACATCGCCATTACACCGCCACTACATCGCCATTACACCACCACTACACCGCCATCACAGCGCCACTACACCGCCATCACAGCGCCATTACACCGCCACAACACCACCACTACACCGCCATCACACCGCCACTACACCACCACTGCACCGCCATTACACCGCCACTACATCGCCACTACAGCGCCACTACACCACCACTACACCGCCATCACAACGCCACTACACCACCACTGCACCGCCACTACAGCGCCACTACACCGCCATCACAGCGCCATTACACCACCACTACAGCGCCATTACACCACCACTACATCGCCACTACAGCGCCACTACACCGCCATCACAGCGCCATTACACCACCACTACACCACCATTACACCGCCACTACAGCGCTACTACACCGCCATCACAGCGCCACTACACCACCACTACACCGCCATTACACCGCCACTACATCGCCATTACACCACCACTGCACCGCCACTACAGCGCCATTACACCACCACTACACCGCCACTACAGCGCCATTACACCGCCACTACACCGCCATCACAGCGCCATTAGCCGGTCCCGGGAGAGAAACGTTCCGTCATCACTTACCTGCAGTGAGAAGAGGACGACGGTGAAACAGACAGCGGCTGTAATACCCAGCGCCATTATCACCGCCTCTGTATCATAGAAGCTGGCGATCATCCCGACCATGTACGACAGACTGAGCGTCAGAATGGACTGAGAGATAAAGAGACATCATTAGACAGGGGGGCGACAGGTGGACAGGAGAGGGGAGCGACAGGTGGACAGGAGAGGGGGGCGACAGGTGGACAGGAGAGGGGGCAACAGGTGGACAGGAGAGGGGAGCGACAGGTGGACAGGAGAGGGGAGCGACAGGTGGACAGGAGAGGGGAGCGACAGGTGGACAGGAGAGGGGAGCGACAGGTGGACAGGAGAGGGGAGCGACAGGTGGACAGGAGAGGGTAGCAGGAGAGGGGAGCGACAGGTGGACAGGAGAGGGGGGCGACAGGTGGACAGGAGAGGGGAGCGGGAGAGGGGAGCGACAGGTGGACAGGAGAGGGGAGCGACAGGTGGACAGGAGAGGGGAGCGACAGGTGGACAGGAGAGGGGGGCGACAGGTGGACAGGAGAGGGGATCGGGAGAGGTGGACAGGAGAGGGGAGAGGGGGGCGACAGGTGGACAGGAGAGGGGATCGGGAGAGGTGGACAGGAGAGGGGAGCGACAGGTGGACAGGAGAGGGGAGCGGGAGAGGGGAGCGACAGGTGGACAGGAGAGGGGAGCGACAGGTGGACAGGAGAGGGGAGCGACAGGTGGACAGGAGAGGGGGGCGACAGGTGGACAGGAGAGGGGATCGGGAGAGGTGGACAGGAGAGGGGAGAGGGGGGCGACAGGTGGACAGGAGAGGGGATCGGGAGAGGTGGACAGGAGAGCGACAGGTGGACAAGAGAGGGGAGCGACAGGTGGACATGAAAGGGGAGCGACAGGTGGACAAGAGAGGGGGGCGACAGGTGGACATGAGAGGGGGGCGACAGGTGGACAGGAGAGGGGAGCGGGAGAGGGGAGCGACAGGTGGACAGGAGAGGGGAGCGACAGGTGGACAGGAGAGGGGAGCGACAGGTGGACAGGAGAGGGGAGCGGGAGAGGGGAGCGACAGGTGGACAGGAGAGGGGAGCGACAGGTGGACAGGAGAGGGGAGCGACAGGTGGACAGGAGAGGGGAGCGACAGGTGGACAGGAGAGGGGAGCGACAGGTGGACAGGAGAGGGGAGCGACAGGTGGACAGGAGAGGGGAGCGACAGGTGGACAGGAGAGGGGAGCGACAGGTGGACAGGAGAGGGGAGCGACAGGTGGACAGGAGAGGGGAGCGACAGGTGGACAGGAGAGGGGAGCGGGAGAGGGGAGCGACAGGTGGACAGGAGAGGGGAGCGACAGGTGGACAGGAGAGGGGAGCGACAGGTGGACAGGAGAGGGGAGCGACAGGTGGACAGGAGAGGGGAGCGACAGGTGGACAGGAGAGGGGAGCGACAGGTGGACAGGAGAGGGGAGCGACAGGTGGACAGGAGAGGGGAGCGGGAGAGGGGAGCGACAGGTGGACAGGAGAGGGGAGCGGGAGAGGGGAGCGACAGGTGGACAGGAGAGGGGAGCGACAGGTGGACAGGAGAGGGGAGCGACAGGTGGACAGGAGAGGGGAGCGACAGGTGGACAGGAGAGGGGAGCGGAGCGACAGGTGGACAGGAGAGGGGAGCGACAGGTGGACAGGAGAGGGGAGCGACAGGTGGACAGGAGAGGGGGGCGACAGGTGGACAGGAGAGGGGGGCGACAGGTGGACAGGAGAGGGGGGCGACAGGTGGACAGGAGAGGGGGGCGACAGGTGGACAGGAGAGGGGGGCGACAGGTGGACAGGAGAGGGGAGCGGGAGAGGGGAGTGACAGGTGGATAGGAGAGGGGAGCGACAGGTGGACAGGAGAGGGGGGCGACAGGTGGACAGGAGAGGGGGGCGACAGGTGGACAGGAGAGGGGAGCGACAGGTGGACAGGAGAGGGGGGCGACAGGTGGACAGGAGAGGGGAGCGGGAGAGGGGAGTGACAGGTGGAGAGGGGAGCGACAGGTGGACAGGAGAGGGGGGCGACAGGTGGACAGGAGAGGGGGGCGACAGGTGGACAGGAGAGGGGGGCGACAGGTGGACAGGAGAGGGGAGCGACAGGTGGACAGGAGAGGGGAGCGACAGGTGGACAGGAGAGGGGAGCGACAGGTGGACAGAAGAGGGGAGCGGGAGAGGGGAGTGACAGGTGGATAGGAGAGGGGAGCGGGAGAGGGGAGCGACAGGTGGACAGGAGAGGGGAGCGGGAGAGGGGAGTGACAGGTGGATCGGAGAGGGGAGCGGGAGAGGGGAGCGACAGGTGGACGGGAGAGGGGAGTGACAGGTGGACAGGAGAGGGGAGCGGGAGAGGGGAGCGACAGGTGGACAGGAGAGGGGAGCGGGAGAGGGGGGCGACAGGTGGACGGGAGAGGGGAGTGACAGGTGGATAGGAGAGGGGAGCGGGAGAGGGGAGCGACAGGTGGACAGGAGAGGGGAGCGGGAGAGGGGGGCGACAGGTGGACAGGAGAGGGGGGCGACAGGTGGACAGGAGAGGGGGGCGACAGGTGGACAGGAGAGGGGGGCGACAGAGTAAGAGGCTGACCCCCCCAAATACTGACACTGACCTCCGAATCACTTACCAGGGCTACAAGGTTCCATGGGTGGCGGCGACGGAAATCTCCGCAGCAGCTCAGTGCGATGAGGGAGCAGAAGAAGACGGCGTAGGAAAGGTAGTACGTCCACGTGTTCTTCTGCACATACGTCTGGACTTCATCCACAAAGGTGAAAACAGCAACGAAAGCAAAAGTGACCAGTAGCTGAGCGGTGAGGACCAGGAAGACCTGCAAGATCCATAGCGTCAGACTGACAGCCGGCACATAGTCCTTACGTCGGGGCAAACATACATTATTAGGGGTAGGGAGAACGCACATTGTGATATAGGAAACCTGTGATTGCTGTATAGAGGTTACACAGCAGTGTACAGTGCGGCAGATGTATCAGCCTGGAGAAGGGATAAAGCGCCAGCAAATCAGCTCCTAGCTGTCACTTCTCAAATCCACAATGATTGGCTGATGCATTATCACTGCTATCTCCATTCTGGCAGTTAATACACCTGCCCTGATGTGAGGTTAGGGAGGCTCCCTGTACCCTGTAGTGCACACGCTGGTGAGTACCAGGGAGGGGGGGGGGGGGGGGGAAGAGTCACTGAGCCTGTCCCCAATGTGAGGTTAGGGAGGCTCCCTGTACCTTGTAGTGCACACGCTGGTGAGTACCAGGGAGGGGGGGGGGGGGGGGGAAGAGTCACTGAGCCTGTCCCCAATGTGAGGTTAGGGAGGCTCCCTGTACCTTGTAGTGCACACGCTGGTGAGTACCGGGAGAGGGGGGGGGGGGGGAAGAGTCACTGAGCCTGTCCCCAATGTGAGGTTAGGGAGGCTCCCTGTACCTTGTAGTGCACACGCTGGTGAGTACCGGGAGGGGGGGGGGGGGGAGGGGAAAGAGTCA
This sequence comes from Pseudophryne corroboree, assembly GCF_028390025.1. NCBI lineage: Eukaryota > Metazoa > Chordata > Amphibia > Anura > Myobatrachidae > Pseudophryne > Pseudophryne corroboree. The sequence continues at coordinate 85,520 of NW_026970506.1, forward strand.
CTGAGCCTGTCCCCAATGTGAGGTTAGGGAGGCTCCCTGTACCTTGTAGTGCACACGCTGGTGAGTACCGGGAGGGGGGGGGGGGGGGAGGGGAAAGAGTCACTGAGCCTGTCCCCAATGTGAGGTTAGGGAGGCACCCTGTACCTTGTAGTGCACACACTGGTGAGTACCAGGGAGGGGAGTCACTGAGCCTGTCCCCAATGTGAGGTTAGGGAGGCACCCTGTACCTTGTAGTGCACACACTGGTGAGTACCAGGGAGGGGAGTCACTGAGCCTGTCCCCAATGTGAGGTTAGGGAGGCACCCTGTACCCTGTAGTGCACACGCTGGTGAGTACCAGGGAGGGGGGGGGGGGGGGGGGGAAGAGTCACTGAGCCTGTCCCCAATGTGAGGTTGGGGAGGCTCCCTGTACCTTGTAGTGTACACGTTGGTGAGTACCGGGAGGGGGGGGAGAGAGTCACTGAGCCTGTCCCCAATGTGAGGTTGGGGAGGCTCCCTGTACCTTGTAGTGCACACGCTGGTGAGTACCGGGAGGGGGGGGAGGGGAAAGAGTCACTGAGCCTGTCCCCAATGTGAGGTTGGGGAGGCTCCCTGTACCCTGTAGTGCACACGCTGGTGAGTACCAGGGAGAGGGGGGGGGGGGGGGGGGGGGGAAAGAGTCACTGAGCCTGTCCCCAATGTGAGGTTGGGGAGGCTCCCTGTACCTTGTAGTGCACACGCTGGTGAGTACCGGGAGAGAGGGGGGGGGGGGGGAAGAGTCACTGAGCCTGTCCCCAATGTGAGGTTGGGGGAGGCTCCCTGTACCTTGTAGTGCACACGCTGGTGAGTACCAGGGAGGGGGGGGGAAAGAGTCGCTGAGCCTGTCCCCAATGTGAGGTTGGGGAGGCTCCCTGTACCTTGTAGTGCACACGCTGGTGAGTACCGGGAGGGGGGGGAGGGGAAAGAGTCACTGAGCCTGTCCCCAATGTGAGGTTGGGGAGGCTCCCTGTAGTGCACACGCTGGTGAGTACCAGGGAGGGGGGGGGGGGGGGGGGGGAGAGTCACTGAGCCTGTCCCCAATGTGAGGTTGGGGAGGCTCCCTGTACCTTGTAGTGCACACGCTGGTGAGTACCGGGAGGGGGAGGGGGGGGGGGGGGAGGGGAAAGAGTCACTGAGCCTGTCCCCAATGTGAGGTTAGGGAGGCTCCCTGTACCTTGTAGTGCACACGCTGGTGAGTACCGGGAGGGGGGGGGGGGGGGGGGGGGGAAGAGTCACTGAGCCTGTCCCCAATGTGAGGTTGGGGAGGCTCCCTGTACCTTGTAGTGCACACGCTGGTGAGTACCAGGGAGGAGAGTCACTGAGCCTGTCCCCAATGTGAGGTTAGGGAGGCTCCCTGTACCTTGTAGTGCACACGCTGGTGAGTACCAGGGAGGGGAATCACTGAGCCTGTCCCCAATGTGTGGTTAGGGAGGCTCCCTGTACCTTGTAGTGCACACGCTGGTGAGTACCAGGGAGAGGAGGCACTGAACATGTCCCCAATGTGAGGTTAGGGAGGCTCCCTGTACCTTGTAGTGCACACGCTGGTGAGTACCAGGGAGAGGAGGCACTGAACATGTCCCCAATGTGAGGTTAGGGAGGCTCCCTGTACCTTGTAGTGCACACGCTGGTGAGTACCAGGACACAGCGAGCGTTCTCTCACACCATGCGGCCCAGAGCTGGTCTGACGATCACACAGTAACGAGACGGAACGTTTCTGATCAGGAATAACGTAGACATGATCAGCGTAATTTCCGACCGTCTCCCCCACCAGGAGACACACTGACCACCCCCACCAGGAGACACACTGACCACCCCCACCAGGAGACACGCTGACCACCCCCACCAGGAGACACACGCTGACCACCCCCACCAGGAGACACACGCTGACCACCCCCACCAGGAGACACACGCTGACCACCCCCACCAGGAGACACACGCTGACCACCCCCACCAGGAGACACACACTGACCACCCCCACCAGGAGACACACACTGACCACCCCCACCAGGAGACACACACTGACCACTCCCACCAGGAGACACACTGACCACCCCCACCAGGACACGCTGACCACTCCCACCAGGAGACACGCTGACCACTCCCACCAGGAGACACGCTGACCACTCCCACCAGGAGACACGCTGACCACTCCCACCAGGAGACACGCTGACCACCCCCACCAGGAGACACACACTGACCACCCCCACCAGGAGACACACACTGACCACTCCCACCAGGAGACACACTGACCACCCCCACCAGGAGACACACTGACCACTCCCACCAGGAGTCACGCTGACCACCCCCACCAGGAGACGCACACTGATCACCCCCACCAGGAAACGCACACTGACCACTCCCACCAGGAGACACACACTGACCACTCCCACCAGGAGACACACACTGACCACTCCCACCAGGAGACACACTGACCACCTCCACCAGGAGACACGCTGACCACCTCCACCAGGAGACACACTGACCACCCCCACCAGGAGACACACTGACCCTCTGGGGTGACGAAGGACCGGGGGGAGGAGAAGGGGCATTTCTGTTATATCTATTATAACCACATTGTATGTTACTGATGATTATTTATTTCCTACCCTCAGCTGCAATGCAGTAGAGAGAGGCAGCTCTGTGATTGGACGGACCCCCAATGCTGTCCCCTGGCGGTTCCCGTACTTCCAGCTGCCCCCCAGTGTCCTCTCTGTTATAGGGGGGCAGTGTTTTATTACACGTTAGTGGAAGCTAGGGGGAGCCACTGACTGTTACAGGTACACCCCATGACTGAGGATGGAACGAGAAGCCGATCTGTTATGGAGCGGGGTCTGGATTCCATGTACGGGGCGTGTAGGCAGATTTCAGGCTTCCGTGGGTTCTCTTCTGGCAGGAACATAAAACCCTACGTGTGTGTGTGTGTGTGTATATATATATATATATATATATATATATATATATATATATATATATATATATATAGAATGGGGGAATATGGGTATCGGCGACTGGTGTTGTTTAAAATAGAAGCATTACAGAATAAGATTTATGAGCCTTGCCCTGCAGTGACCCCCCTAGCCTTTTTAAAAAAGCTAAGTCCAAATTCCTTACCTTTTATTGAGATTTTTTATGCTTTTAAACCAATACTTGTGAAATATTGTGTCTTTTATTCCATTTTTATATTAAAAAGCTTGTTTGTTAATTATATATTTTTAGGCTCATAAATCTTATTCTGTAATGCTTCTATTTTAAACACCAGTCGCCGATACCCATATTCCCCCATTCTATATCCTTTTAGCAGTATTGTGCCTGTACTGCACCTTTAAGGGTTGGCAGACACCTTTAAGTAGGTACGTGTGTTTATTAATCAACATAGAGTTTTTTTAAATCAAATTTTTTACTGAGTTTTTACCCCACAAGTGGCGCAATATCATTTTCTGTTACACATATATATATATATATATATATATATATACACACACACACACACACACACACACACACACAGGTTGAGTATCCCATATCCAAATATTCCGAATTACGGACTTTTTTGAGTGAGACTGAGATAGTGAAACCTTTGTTTTTGATGTCTCAATGTACACGCACTTTGTTTAATACACAAAGTTATAAAAAATATTGTATTAAATGACCTTCAGGCTGTGTGTATAAGGTGTATATGTAACATAAATGTATTCTGTGCTTAGATTTAGGTCCCATCACCATGATAACTCATTATAGTATACAATTATTCCAAAATACGGAAAAATCCCATATCCAAAATACCTCTGGTCCCAAGCATTTTGGATAAGGGAAACTCAACCTGAATATATAATTCATATATAAAGGGTCTTATGCATGTTGGATCGCTTATGTTCTGGAAACTGCGGACGCGCAGGACCCGTTGTGCGAATGTGCTGAATGGGTCCAATAATCACATCTCACATATGTGATCGCCTCTGCCTGATTGACAGGAAGACGCGTTTCCGGCGAGGGGCGGGACTGGCGAGGCCAAGAACTGCGTTGAGAGACAAAGTTTCCTTGGCCATTCAAGCCGCCCTGCGACAGCAAGCCAGAGTCAGCCAATGCTTTCTCTGCCTGCCGCCGCAGATGGACATAGCAACCGATGGTCACGATGTTTCTCCAGAAATGAATGTGCAGAGACGGTTATATTTGGGTGAGGTGTGTCAGATATAACGTGCACAGAGAGTTAGATTTGGGTGAGGTGTGGCAGGTGTAACATGTGCAGAGAGAGTTATATTTGGGTGAGGTGTGTCAGATATAACGTGCACAGAGAGTTAGATTTGGGTGAGGTGTGGCAAATATAACGTGCAGAGAGAGTTAGATATGGGAGAGGTGTGGCAGATGTAACATGTGCAGAGAGAGTTAGATAACAAACCTGAATAAGGACCTCAGTGAACAGATCACACAGTTATGAAGAAAGTGCTGCGCTACTGTAATCCTTAGTGAGTGAGGGCCACAGTGTCCGTATATTCTGCTGGGCTTTACAATAAGGAATCCAGTATGAATGGTTCCTGCACAGAACACTCGGACTTACCTTACGAATAAACGCTCTGCGGATATTTTTGTCATCCCAGTGGCTGGTGGGAAAATCCTGGTTATCACAATAGGAGGGTGGGCCCTCTTCATGGTAAGTGGTACTGTGTATCGGGGAGCCAAAATCTAAGAGCGAAAGAGAAAAGGAGGCGTGATGGCGCTGGACACAGAAGGGGCACCTACCTATGGCAGATCAGATGTGTGTACTCACCACTGGGCTCAGAGGGGTATCCGCCCTGTCCGTATGCAGGCTGTGGGTACGGCTGGCTGGGATAAGGACCTGTGGAATAGGCGGGAGGATACGGGGGCTGGTTGGGGTAGGGGACATCAGGGGGGTACGGGGCAGTATTGGGAGGGGGGTACGGGGCAGTATTGGGGTAAGGTGTGACATTAGGGTATGGAGGCTGGCCATATCCAGGGGGCAGGACAGGACCTTGTCCTACAGGATAGGGGGCATTAGAGTACGGATCCCCGGTGACGAGGAAGCTCTTCTCATGGGACATCCTCAATAACGCTGGATCACACGCAGAGTATGGAGATCTGGAACCAATAACCCCGCGCCTGCAATACAGAATACATTCACATTATCAACAGCCTCATCCACTGTGCCTCCTCTGTGTGCCTCATTCTGTCCCATCCACTGTGCCTCCTCTGTGTGCCTCAGTCTGTCCCATCCATTGTGCCTCCTCTCTGTGTGCATCAGTCTGTCCCATCCATTGTGCCTCCCATGTGTGCGTCAGTCTGTCCCATCCATTGTGCCTCTTCTGTGTGCCTCAGTCTGTCCCATCCATTGTGCCTCTTCTATGTGCCTCAGTCTGTCCCATCCATTGTGCCTCTTCTGTGTGCCTCAGTCTGTCCCATCCATTGTTCCTCTTCTGTGTGCCTCAGTCTGTCCCATCCATTGTGCCTCAGTCTGTCCCATCCATTGTGCCTCTTCTATGTGCCTCAGTCTGTCCCATCCATTGTGCCTCTTCTGTGTGCCGCAGTCTGTGTCATCCATTGTGCCTCTTCTGTGTGCCTCAGTCTGTCCCATCCATTGTGCCTCTTCTATGTGCCTCAGTCTGTCCCATCCATTGTTCCTCTTCTGTGTGCCGCAGTCTGTGTCATCCATTGTTCCTCTTCTGTGTGCCTCAGTCTGTCCCATCCATTGTGCCTCTTCTATGTGCCTCAGTCTGTCCCATCCATTGTGCCTCCCATATGTGCCTCAGTGTGTCCCATCCATTGTGCCTCAGTCTGTGTCATCCATTGTTCCTCTTCTGTGTGCCTCAGTCTGTGTCATCCATTGTGCACCTTCTGTGTGCCTCAGTCTGTCCCATCCATTGGGCCTCTTGTGTGTGCGTCAGTCTGTCCCATCCATTGTGCCTCAGTCTGTGTCATCCATTGTGCCTCAGTTTGTCCCATCCATTGTGCGCCTTCTGTGTGCCTCAGTCTGTCCCAACCATTGTGCCTCCCATGTGTGCCTCAGTCTGTCCCATCCATTGTGCCTCCCATGTGTGCCTCAGTGTGTCCCATCCATTGTGCCTCTTCTGTGTGCCTCAGTCTGTCCCATCCATTGTTCCTCTTATGTGTGTCAGTCTGTCCCATCCATTGTGCCTCCCATGTGTGCCTCAGTCTGCCCCATCCATTGTGCCTCCCATGTGTGCCTCAGTCTGTCCCATCCATTGTGCCTCTTCTGTGTGCCTCAGTCTGTCCCATAAATTGTTCCTCTTCTGTGTGCCTCAGTCTGTCCCATCCATTGTGCCTCTTCTGTGTGCCTCAGTCTGTGTCATCCATTGTTCCTCTTCTGTGTGCCGCAGTCTGTCCCATCCATTGTGCCTCCCATGTGTGCCTCAGTCTGTCCCATCCATTGTGCCTCTTCTATGTGCCTCAGTCTGTCCCATCCATTGTGCCTCCCATGTGTGCCTCAGTGTGTACATCCATTGTTCCTCTTCTGTGTGTCAGTCTGTCCCATCCATTGTGCCTCCCATGTGTGCCTCAGTCTGTCCCATCCATTGTGCCTGTCTGTGTCATCCATTGTTCCTCTTCTGTGTGCCTCAGTCTGTGTCATCCATTGTGCCTCTTCTGTGTGCCTCAGTCTGTCCCATCCATTGTGCCTCCCATGTGTGCCTCAGTCTGTCCATTGTGCCTCGTGTGTGCATCAGTCTGTCCCATCCATTGTGCCTCCTCTGTGTGCCTCAGTCTGTCCCATCCATTGTGCCTCTTGTGTGTGCGTCAGTCTGTCCCATCCATTGTGCCTCTTCTGTGTGCCTCAGTGTGTCCCATCCATTGTGCCTCAGTGTGTCCCATCAATTGTGCGCCTTCTGTGTGCCTCAGTCTGTCCCATCCATTGTGCCTCAGTCTGTGTCATCCATTGTGCCTCTTCTGTGTGCCTCAGTCTGTCCCACCCATTGTGCCTCGTGTGTGCATCAGTCTGTCCCATCAATTGTGCCTCTTCTGTGTGCCTCAGTGTGTCCCACCCATTGTGCCTCTTCTGTGTGTGTCAGTCTGTCCCATCCATTGTGCCTGTCTGTGTCATCCATTGTGCCTCTTCTGTGTGCCTCAGTCTGTACGATCCATTGTGCCTCTTCTGTGTGCCTCAGTGTGTCCCATCCATTGTGCCTCTTCTGTGTGTCAGTCTGTCCCATCCATTGTGCCTCAGTCTGTGTCATCCATTGTGCCTCTTCTGTGTGCCTCAGTCTGTCCCATTCCATTGTGCCTCGTGTGTGCCTCAGTCTGTCCCATCCATTGTGCCTCATCTGTGTGCCTCAGTCTGTCCCATTCCATTGTGCCTCGTGTGTGCCTCAGTCTGTCCCATCCATTGTGCCTCATCTGTGTGCCTCAGTCTGTCCCATCCATTGTGCCTCTTGTGTGTGCCTCAGTCTGTCCCATCCATTGTGCCTCTTGTGTGTGCCTCAGTCTGTGTCATCCATTGTGCCAGTGTGTCCCATCTATTGTGCGCCTTCTGTGTGCCTCAGTCTGTCCCATCCATTGTGCACCTTCTGTGTGCCTCAGTCTGTCCCATCCATTGTGCACCTTCTGTGTGCCTCAGTCTGTCATCCATTGTGCCTCAGTCTGTGTCATCCTTTGTGCCTCTTCTGTGTGCCTCAGTCTGTCCCATCAATTGTGCCTCTTCTGTGTGCGTCAGTCTGTACCATCCATTGCGCCTCTCCTTTGTGCCTCAGTCTGTCATCCATTGTGCCTCTTCTGTGTGCCTCAGTCTGTCCCATCAATTGTGCCTCTTCTGTGTACGTCAGTCTGTACCATCCATTGCGCCTCTTCTTTGTGCCTCAGTCTGTGTCATCCATTGTGCCTCTTCTGTGTGCCTCAGTCTGTCCCATCCATTGCGTCTCTTGTGTGCCTCAGTCTGTCCCATCCATTGCGTCTCTTCTGTGTGCCTCAGTCTGTACCATCCATTGTGCCTCTTCTGTGTGCCTCAGTCTGTACCATCCATTGTGCCTCCTCTGTGTGCCTCAGTCTGTACCATCCATTGTGCCTCCTCTGTGTGCCTCAGTCTGTACCATCCATTGTGCCTCTTCTGTGTGCCGCAGTCTGTGTCATCCATTGTTCCTCTTCTGTGTGCCTCAGTCTGTGTCATCCATTGTTCCTCTTCTGTGTGCCTCAGTCTGTGTCATCCATTGTGCCTCTTCTGTGTGCCTCAGTCTGTCCCATCCATTGCGTCTCTTGTGCGCCTCAGTCTGTCCCATCCATTGCGTCTCTTCTGTGTGCCTCAGTCTGTACCATCCATTGTGCCTCTTCTGTGTGCCTCAGTCTGTACCATCCATTGTGCCTCAGTCTGTACCATCCATTGTGCCTCTTCTGTGTGCCGCAGTCTGTCATCCATTGTTCCTCTTCTGTGTGCCGCAGTCTGTGTCATCCATTGTTCCTCTTCTTTGTGTCTCAGTCTGTGTCATCCATTGTGCCTCTTCTGTGTGCCTCAGTCTGTCCCATCCATTGCGTCTCTTGTGTGCCTCAGTCTGTCCCATCCATTGCGTCTCTTCTGTGTGCCTCAGTCTGTACCATCCATTGTGCCTCTTCTGTGTGCCTCAGTCTGTACCATCCATTGTGCTTCCTCTGTGTGCCTCAGTCTGTACCATCCATTGTGCCTCCTCTGTGTGCCTCAGTCTGTACCATCCATTGTGCCTCTTCTGTGTGCCGCAGTCTGTGTCATCCATTGTTCCTCTTATGTGTGCCGCAGTCTGTGTCATCCATTGTTCCTCTTCTGTGTGCCTCAGTCTGTGTCATCCATTGTTCCTCTTCTGTGTGCCTCAGTCTGTCCCATCCATTGTGCCTCCCATGTGTGCCTCAGTCTGTCCATTGTGTCTCGTGTGTGCATCAGTCTGTCCACTCCATTGTGCACCTTCTGTGTGCCTCACTCTGTCCCATCCATTGGGCCTCTTGTGTGTGCGTCAGTCTGTCCCATCCATTGTGCGCCTTCTGTGTGCCTCAGTCTGTCCCAACCATTGTGCCTCCCATGTGTGCCTCAGTCTGTCCCATCCATTGTGCCTCCCATGTGTGCATCAGTGTGTCCCATCCATTGTGCCTCCCAAGTGTGCCTCAGTCTGTCCCATCCATTGTGCCTGTCTGTGTCACCCATTGTTCCTCTTCTGTGTGCCTCAGTCTGTGTCATCCATTGTGCCTCTTCTGTGTGCCTCAGTCTGTCCCATCCATTGTGCCTCCCATGTGTGCCTCAGTCTGTCCATTGTGCCTCATGTGTGCATCAGTCTGTCCACTCCATTGTGCACCTTCTGTGTGCCTCAGTCTGTCCCATCCATTGTGCCTCCCATGTGTGCCTCAGTCTGTCCATTTTGCCTCGTGTGTGCATCAGTCTGTCCCATCCATTGTGCCTCCTCTGTGTGCCTCAGTCTGTCCCATCCATTGTGCCTCTTGTGTGTGCGTCAGTCTGTCCCATCCATTGTGCCTCTTCTGTGTGCCTCAGTGTGTCCCATCCATTGTGCCTCAGTGTGTCCCATCAATTGTGCGCCTTCTGTGTGCCTCAGTCTGTCCCATCCATTGTGCCTCAGTCTGTGTCATCCATTGTGCCTCTTCTGTGTGCCTCAGTCTGTCCCACCCATTGTGCCTCGTGTGTGCATCAGTCTGTCCCATCAATTGTGCCTCTTCTGTGTGCCTCAGTGTGTCCCATCCATTGTGCCTCTTCTGTGTGTGTCAGTCTGTCCCATCCATTGTGCCTGTCTGTGTCATCCATTGTGCCTCTTCTGTGTGCCTCAGTCTGTCCGATCCATTGTGCCTCTTCTGTGTGCCTCAGTGTGTCCCATCCATTGTGCCTCAGTGTGTCCCATCCATTGTGCGCCTTCTGTGTGCCTCAGTCTGTCCCATCCATTGTGCCTCTTCTGTGTGCGCCAGTCTGTCCCATTCATTGTGCCTCTTCTGTGTGCCTCAGTGTGTCCCATCCATTGTGCCTCTTCTGTGTGTGTGTGTGTGTGTGTGTGTGTGTGTGTGTGTGTGTGTGTGTGTGTGTGTGTGTGTGTGTCAGTCTGTCCCATCCATTGTGCCTCAGTCTGTGTCATCCATTGTGCCTCTTCTGTGTGCCTCAGTCTGTCCCATCCATTGTGCCTCGTGTGTGCATCAGTCTGTCCCATCCATTGTGCCTCCTCTGTGTGCCTCAGTCTGTCCCATCCATTGTGCCTCATCTGTGTGCCTCAGTCTGTCCCATCCATTGTGCCTCTTGTGTGTGCCTCAATCTGTCCCATCCATTGTGCCTCCTCTGTGTGCCTCAGTCTGTCCCATCCATTGTGCCTCATCTGTGTGCCTCAGTCTGTCCCATCCATTGTGCCTCTTGTGTGTGCCTCAATCTGTCCCATCCATTGTGACTCTTTTGTGTGCCTCAGTCTGTGTCATCCATTGTGCCTCAGTGTGTCCCAACCACTGTGCGCCTTCTGTGTGCCTCAGTCTGTCCCATCCATTGTGCACCTTCTGTGTGCCTCAGTCTGTCGCATCCATTGTGCATCTTCTGTGTGCTTCAGTCTGTCCCATCAATTGTGCCTCTTCTGTGTGCGTCAGTCTGTACCATCCATTGCGCCTCTTCTTTGTGCCTCAGTCTGTACCATCCATTGTGCTTCCTCTGTGTGCCTCAGTCTGTACCATCCATTGTGCCTCCTCTGTGTGCCTCAGTCTGTACCATCCATTGTGCCTCTTCTGTGTGCCGCAGTCTGTATCATCCATTGTTCCTCTTCTGTGTGCCGCAGTCTGTGTCATCCATTGTTCCTCTTCTGTGTGCCTCAGTCTGTGTCATCCATTGTTCCTCTTCTGTGTGTGCCTCAGTCTGTCCCATCCATTGTGCCTATTCTATGTGCCTCAGTCTGTCCCATCCATTGTGCCTCCCATGTGTGCCTCAGTGTGTCCCATCCATTGTGCCTCTTCTGTGTGCCGCAGTCTGTGTCATCCATTGTTCCTCTTCTGTGTGCCGCAGTCTGTGTCATCCATTGTTCCTCTTCTGTGTGCCGCAGTCTGTGTCATCCATTGTTCCTCTTCTGTGTGCCTCAGTCTGTGTCATCCATTGTTCCTCTTCTGTGTGCCTCAGTCTGTGTCATACATTGTGCCTCTTCTGTGTGCCTCAGTCTGTCCCATCCATTGTGCCTCCTATGTGTGCCTCAGTCTGTCCATTGTGCCTCGTGTGTGCATCAATCTGTCCACTCCATTGTGCACCTTCTGTGTGCCTAAGTCTGTCCCATCCATTGGGCCTCTTGTGTGTGCGTCAGTCTGTCCCATCCATTGTGCCTCAGTCTGTGTCCCATCCATTGTGCCTCAGTCTGTGTCCCATCCATTGTGCCTCAGTCTGTGTCATCCATTGTGCCTCAGTGTGTCCCATCCATTGTGCCTCTTCTGTGTGCCTCAGTCTGTCCCATCCATTGTTCTTCTTCTGTGTGTCAGTCTGTCCCATCCATTGTGCCTCCCATGTGTGCCTCAGTCTGTCCCATCCATTGTGCCTCAGTCTGTCCCATCCATTGTTCCTCAGTCTGTCCCATCCATTGTGCCTCTTCTGTGTGCCTCAGTCTGTCCATTGTGCCTCGTGTGTGCATCAGTCTGTCCACTCCATTGTGCACCTTCTGTGTGCCTCAGTCTGTCCCATCCATTGTGCCTCCCATGTGTGCCTCAGTCTGTCCATTTTGCCTCGTGTGTGCATCAGTCTGTCCCATCCATTGTGCCTCCTCTGTGTGCCTCAGTCTGTCCCATCCATTGTGCCTCGTGTGTGCGTCAGTCTGTCCCATCCATTGTGCCTCTTCTGTGTGCCTCAGTGTGTCCCATCCATTGTGCCTCATTGTGTCCCATCAATTGTGCGCCTTCTGTGTCTCAGTCTGTCCCAACCATTGTGCCTCCCATGTGTGCCTCAGTCTGTCCCATCCATTGTGCCTCCCATGTGTGCCTCAGTGTGTCCCATCCATTGTGCCTCTTCTGTGTGCCTCAGTCTGTCCCATCCATTGTTCTTCTTCTGTGTGTCAGTCTGTCCCATCCATTGTGCCTCCCATGTGTGCCTCAGTCTGTCCCATCCATTGTGCCTCAGTCTGTCCCATCCATTGTTCCTCAGTCTGTCCCATCCATTGTGCCTCTTCTGTGTGCCTCAGTCTGTCCATTGTGCCTCGTGTGTGCATCAGTCTGTCCACTCCATTGTGCACCTTCTGTGTGCCTCAGTCTGTCCCATCCATTGTGCCTCCCATGTGTGCCTCAGTCTGTCCATTTTGCCTCGTGTGTGCATCAGTCTGTCCCATCCATTGTGCCTCCTCTGTGTGCCTCAGTCTGTCCCATCCATTGTGCCTCGTGTGTGCGTCAGTCTGTCCCATCCATTGTGCCTCTTCTGTGTGCCTCAGTGTGTCCCATCCATTGTGCCTCATTGTGTCCCATCAATTGTGCGCCTTCTGTGTCTCAGTCTGTCCCATCCATTGTGCCTGTCTGTGTCATCCATTGTGCCTCTTCTGTGTGCCTCAGTCCGTCCCATCCATTGTGCCTCGTGTGTGCATCAGTCTGTCCCATCCATTGTGCCTCCTCTATGTGCCTCAGTCTGTCCCATCCATTGTGACTCTTGTGTGTGCGTCAGTCTGTCCGATCCATTGTGCCTCTTCTGTGTGCCTCAGTGTGTCCCGTCCATTGTGCGCCTTCTGTGTGCCTCAGTCTGTCCCATCCATTGTGCCTCAGTCTGTGTCATCCATTGTGCCTCTTCTGTGTGCCTCAGTCTGTCCCATCCATTGTGCCTCGTGTGTGCATCAGTCTGTCCCATCCATTGTGCCTCCTCTGTGTGCCTCAGTCTGTCCCATTCATTGTGCCTCTTCTGTGTGCCTCAGTGTGTCCCATCCATTGTGCCTCTTCTGTGTGTGTCAGTCTGTCCCATCCATTGTGCCTGTCTGTCCCATCCATTGTGCCTCCTCTGTGTGCCTCAGTCTGTGTCATCCATTGTGCCTCTTCTGTGTGCCTCAGTCTGTCCCATCCATTGTGCCTCGTGTGTGCATCAGTCTGTCCCATCCATTGTGCCTCTTCTGTGTGCGCCAGTCTGTCCCATTCATTGTGCCTCTTCTGTGTGCCTCAGTGTGTCCCATCCATTGTGCCTCTTCTGTGTGTGTCAGTCTGTCCCATCCATTGTGCCTCAGTCTGTGTCATCCATTGTGCCTCTTCTGTGTGCCTCAGTCTGTCCCATCCATTGTGCCTCGTGTGTGCATCAGTCTGTCCCATCCATTGTGCCTCCTCTGTGTGCCTCAGTCTGTCCCATCCATTGTGCCTCCTCTGTGTGCCTCAGCCTGTCCCATCCATTCTGCCTCTTCTGTGTGCCTCAGTCTGTGTCATCCATTGTGCCTCAGTGTGTCCCATCCATTGTGCGCCTTCTGTGTGCCTCAGTCTGTCCCATCCATTGTGCACCTTCTGTGTGCCTCAGTCTGTCCCATCAATTGTGCCTCTTCTGTGTGCCTCAGTCTGTCATCCATTGTGCCTCAGTCTGTGTCATCCTTTGTGCCTCTTCTGTGTGCGTCAGTCTGTACCATCCATTGCGCCTCTTCTTTGTGCCTCAGTCGTCATCCATTGTGCCTCTTCTGTGTGCCTCAGTCTGTCCCATCCATTGCGTCTCTTGTGTGCCTCAGTCTGTCCCATCCATTGCGTCTCTTCTGTGTGCCTCAGTCTGTACCATCCATTGTGCCTCTTCTGTGTGTCTCAGTCTGTACCATCCATTGTGCTTCCTCTGTGTGCCTCGGTCTGTACCATCCATTGTGCCTCCTCTGTGTGCCTCAGTCTGTACCATCCATTGTGCCTCTTCTGTGTGCATCAGTCTGTACCATCCATTGTGCCTCAGTGTGTCCCATCCATTGTTCCCTGTGTGCCTCAGTCTGTCCCATCAATTGTGCCTCTTCTTTGTGCCTCAGTCTGTCCCATCCATTGTGTCCTCTTCTGTGTGCCTCAGTCTGTCCCATCCATTGTGTCCTCTTCTGTGTGCCTCAGTCTGTCCCATCCATTGTGTCCTCTTCTGTGTGCCTCAGTCTGTCCCATCCATTGTGTCCTCTTCTGTGTGCCTCAGTCTGTCCCATCCATTGTGTCCTCTTCTGTGTGCCTCAGTCTGTCCCATCCATTGTGCCTCTTCTGTGTGCCTCAGTCTGTCCCATCCATTGTGCCTCTTCTGTGTGCCTCAGTCTGTCCCATCCATTGCGCCTCTTCTGTGTGCCTCAGTCTGTCCCATCCATTGCGCCTCTTCTGTGTGCCTCAATCTGTCCCATCCATTGCGTCTCTTCTGTGTGCCTCAGTCTGTACCATCCATTGTGCCTCTTCTGTGTGCCTCAGTCTGTACCATCCATTGTGCTTCCTCTGTGTGCCTCAGTCTGTACCATCCATTGTGCCTCCTCTGTGTGCCTCAGTCTGTACCATCAATTGTGCCTCTTCTGTGTGCATCAGTCTGTGTCATCCATTGTGCATCAGTGTGTCCCATCCATTGTTCCCTGTGTGCCTCAGTCTGTCCCATCAATTGTGCCTCTTCTTTGTGCCACAGTCTGTCCCATCCATTGCGCCTCTTCTCTGTTCCTCAGTCTGTCCCATCCATTGTGCCTCTTCTGTGTGCCTCAGTCTGTACCATCCATTGTGTCCTCTTCTGTGTGCGTCAGTCTGTACATCCAAAAGGAGGCATACCAAACTCACGTCGGTATGCTGCAATCCACACATAAAGGTTTCTTTAAACGACGCTCCCACACGTCAGCAGTAAAAACAAATTTATTCCAGCAAAAACAAGTATAAAAAATTTATGTAAAAGTGACAAAATCTGTTACAGTCCCTATAAATGTTCACAGAGTTCAGATATGGTATGAGGTATCAAGCAACACTTATAGGTCGGATACCTTGAAAACGTCAAACGTGAAAAAGAATGGGACAGTGTAATGATGGAAATGCCACTATCCAATGCCGTTCCAACCCACTTGGGTCTTCTTCAAGGTGAAATACCTTTATGTGTAGATTGCAGCATACTGACATGTGAGTTTGGTACACCTCCTTTTGGAATAGAAAGATCCCTTTATGTGTGGATTGCAGCATACTGACATGTGAATTTGGTATGCCTCCTTTAGGAATAGAAAGATCCCTTTATGTGTGGATTGCAGCATACCGACATGTGAGTTTGGTATGCCTCTTTTTGGAATAGAAAGATCCCTTTATGTGTGGATTGCAGCATACTGACATGTGAGTTTGGTATGCCTCCTTTTGGAATAGAAAGATCCCTTTATGTGTGGATTGCAGCATACTGACATGTGAATTTGGTATGCCTCCTTTAGGAATAGAAAGATCCCTTTATGTGTGGATTGCAGCATACCGACATGTGAGTTTGGTATGCCTCTTTTTGGAATAGAAAGATCCCTTTATGTGTGGATTGCAGCATACTGACATGTGAGTTTGGTACGCCTCCTTTTGGAATAGAAAGATCCCTTTATGTGCATTTTATAATCCCTCCTGAGTTACTGGTACGCTATCTACATAACTCTATTCCTTTGTTCCAAGACCTGTAAGTAGGTAATATGTAATGCTGTCACACATGTATGTAATATGTAATGATGTCACAATTGTATGTAGGTAATATGTAATGATGTAACACATGTATGTAGGTGATATGTAATGCTGCCACACATGTATGTAATATGTAATGATGTCACAATTGTATGTAGGTACTATGTGATGACACATGTATGTAGGTGATATGTAATGCTGTCACACATGTACGTATGTAATTATGTAACACATGTATGTAGGTGATATATAATGATGCAACACATGTATGTAGGTAATATGTAATGCTGTCACACATGTATGTAGGTAATATGTAATGTTGTGACACATGTATGTAGGTGATATGTAATGCTGTGACATGTATGTAGGTGATATGTAATGATATGACACATGTATGTAGGTGATATGGAATTATATTACACATGTATGTAGGTAATATGTAATGATGCCACACATGTATGTAATATGTAATGCTGTCACACATGTATGTAGATAATATGTAATGCTGTCACACATGTATGTAGGTGATATGTAATGATGTGACACATGTATGTAGGTGATATGTAATGATGTGACACATGTATGTAGGTGATATGTAATGCTGTGACATGTATGTAGGTGATATGTAATGATGTGACATGTATGTAGGTGATATGTAATGATGTGACATGTATGTAGGTGATATGTAATGATGTGACATGTATGTAGGTGATAGGTAATGATGTGACATGTATGTAGGGGATATGTAATGATGTGACGTGTATGTAGGTGATAGGTAATGCTGTGACATGTATGTAGGTGATATGTAATGCTGTGACATGTATGTAGGTGATATGTAATGCTGTGACATGTATGTAGGTGATATGTAATGCTGTGACATGTATGTAGGTGATATGTAATGATGTGACGTGTATGTAGGTAATATGTAATGATGTGACACATGTATGTAGGTGATATGTAATGCTGTGACGTGTATGTAGGTGATATGTAATGATGTGACGTGTATGTAGGTGATATGTAATGATGTGAAATGTATGTAGGTGATATGTAATGCTGTGACATGTATGTAGGTGATATGTAATGATGTGACGTGTATGTAGGTGATATGTAATGATGTGACGTGTATGTAGGTGATAGGTAATGATGTGACATGTATGTAGGTGATATGTACTGATGTGACGTGTATGTAGGTGATAGGTAATGATGTGACGTGTATGTAGGTGATAGGTAATGCTGTGACGTGTATGTAGGTGATATGTAATGATGTGACATGTATGTAGGTGATAGGTAATGATGTGACATGTATGTAGGTGATAGGTAATGATGTGACATGTATGTAGGTGATATGTACTGATGTGACGTGTATGTAGGTGATAGGTAATGATGTGACATGTATGTAGGTGATAGGTAGTGCTGTGACATGTATGTAGGTGATAGGTAATGCTGTGACATGTATGTAGGTGATATGTAATGCTGTGACGTGTATGTAGGTGATATGTAATGATGTGACATGTATGTAGGTGATAGGTAATGATGTGACACATGTATGTAGGTGATATGTAATGATGTGACACATGTATGTAGGTGATATGTAATGATGTGACACATGTATGTAGGTGATATGTAATGCTGTGACATGTATGTAGGTGATATGTAATGCTGTGACATGTATGTAGGTGATATGTAATGCTGTGACGTGTATGTAGGTGATATGTAATGATGTGACGTGTATGTAGGTGATATGTAATGCTGTGACATGTATGTAGGTGATATGTAATGCTGTGACATGTATGTAGGCGATATGTAATGCTGTGACGTGTATGTAGGTGATATGTAATGCTGTGACATGTATGTAGGTGATATGTAATGCTGTGACATGTATGTAGGTGATATGTACTGATGTGACATGTATGTAGGTGATATGTAATGCTGTGACATGTATGTAGGCGATATGTAATGCTGTGACGTGTATGTAGGTGATATGTAATGCTGTGACATGTATGTAGGTGATATGTAATGCTGTGACATGTATGTAGGTGAGATGTACTGATGTGACATGTATGTAGGTGATATGTAATGCTGTGACATGTATGTAGGTGATATGTAATGCTGTGACGTGTATGTAGGTGATATGTAATGCTGTGACATGTATGTAGGTGATATGTAATGCTGTGACATGTATGTAGGTGATATGTAATGCTGTGACGTGTATGTAGGTGATATGTAATGATGTGACGTGTATGTAGGTGATATGTAATGCTGTGACGTGTATGTACAGTAGGTGATATGTAATGCTGTGACGTGTATGTAGGTGATATGTAATGCTGTGACGTGTATGTAGGTGATATGTAATGCTGTGACGTGTATGTAGGTGATATGTAATGCTGTGACATGTATGTAGGTGATATGTACTGATGTGACATGTATGTAGGTGATATATAATGCTGTGACGTGTATGTAGGTGATATGTAATGCTGTGACATGTATGTAGGTGATATGTAATGCTGTGACATGTATGTAGGTGATATGTAATGCTGTGACATGTATGTAGGTGATAAGTACTGATGTGACATGTATGTAGGTGATATGTAATGATGTGACATGTATGTAGGTGATATATAATGCTGTGACGTGTATGTAGGTGATATATAATGATGTGACGTGTATGTAGGTGATATGTAATGATGTGACGTGTATGTAGGTGATATATAATGCTGTGACGTGTATGTAGGTGATATGTAATGCTGTGACGTGTATGTAGGTGATATGTAATGCTGTGACATGTATGTAGGTGATATGTAATGCAGTGACATGTATGTAGGTGATATGTAATGCTGTGACATGTATGTAGGTGATATGTAATGCTGTGACATGTATGTAGGTGATATGTAATGCTGTGACATGTATGTAGGTGATATGATATGATGTGACATGTATGTAGGTAATATGTAATGCTGTGACATGTATGTAGGTGATATGTAATGCTGTGGCATGTATGTAGGTGATATGTAATGCTGTGACATGTATGTAGGTGATATGTAATGATGTGACATGTATGTAGGTGATATGTAATGCTGTGACATGCATGTAGGTGATATGTAATGCTGTGACATGCATGTAGGTGATATGTAATGCTGTGACATGTATGTAGGTGATATGTAATGCTGTGACATGTATGTAGGTGATATGTAATGCTGTGACGTGTATGTAGGTGATATGTAATGCTGTGACGTGTATGTAGGAGATATGTAATGATGTGACATGTATGTAGGTGATATGTAATGCTGTGACATGTATGTAGGTGATATGTAATGATGTGACATGTATGTAGGTGATATGTAATGCTGTGACATGTATGTAGGTGATATGTAATGCTGTGACGTGTATGTAGGTGATATGTAATGCTGTGACGTGTATGTAGGTGATATGTAATGCTGTGACGTGTATGTAGGTGATATGTAATGATGTGACGTGTATGTAGGTGATATGTAATGCTGTGACATGTATGTAGGTGATATGTAATGATGTGACGTGTATGTAGGTGATATGTAATGCTGTGACGTGTATGTAGGTGATATGTAATGCTGTGACGTGTATGTAGGTGATATGTAATGCTGTGACGTGTATGTAGGTGATATGTAATGCTGTGACGTGTATGTAGGTGATATGTAATGCTGTGACGTGTATGTAGGTGATATGTAATGATGTGACGTGTATGTAGGTGATATGTAATGCTGTGACGTGTATGTAGGTGATATGTAATGCTGTGACGTGTATGTAGGTGATATGTAATGCTGTGACGTGTATGTAGGTGATATGTAATGCTGTGACGTGTATGTAGGTGATATGTAATGCTGTGACATGTATGTAGGTGATATGTAATGCTGTGACATGTATGTAGGTGATATGTAATGCTGTGACGTGTATGTAGGTGATATGTAATGCTGTGACGTGTATGTAGGTGATATGTAATGCTGTGACGTGTATGTAGGTGATATGTAATGCTGTGACGTGTATGTAGGTGATATGTAATGCTGTGACATGTATGTAGGTGATATGTAATGATGTGACATGTATGTAGGTGATATGTAATGCTGTGACATGTATGTAGGTGATATGTAATGCTGTGACATGTATGTAGGTGATATGTAATGCTGTGACGTGTATGTAGGTGATATGTAATGATGTGACGTGTATGTAGGTGATATGTAATGCTGTGACATGTATGTAGGTGATATGTAATGATGTGACATGTATGTAGGTGATATGTAATGCTGTGACGTGTATGTAGGTGATATGTAATGCTGTGACGTGTATGTAGGTGATATGTAATGCTGTGACGTGTATGTAGGTGATATGTAATGCTGTGACGTGTATGTAGGTGATATGAAATGATGTGACATGTATGTAGGTGATATGTAATGCTGTGACGTGTATGTAGGTGATATGTAATGCTGTGACGTGTATGTAGGTGATATGTAATGCTGTGACGTGTATGTAGGTGATATGTAATGCTGTGACGTGTATGTAGGTTATATGTAATGCTGTGACGTGTATGTAGGTGATATGTAATGCTGTGACGTGTATGTAGGTGATATGTAATGCTGTGACGTGTATGTAGGTGATATGTAATGCTGTGACATGTATGTAGGTGATATGTAATGATGTGACATGTATGTAGGTGATATGTAATGCTGTGACGTGTATGTAGGTGATATGTAATGCTGTGACGTGTATGTAGGTGATATGTAATGCTGTGACGTGTATGTAGGTGATATGTAATGCTGTGACGTGTATGTAGGTGATATGTAATGCTGTGACATGTATGTAGGTGATATGTAATGCTGTGACGTGTATGTAGGTTATATGTAATGCTGTGACGTGTATGTAGGTGATATGTAATGCTGTGACATGTATGTAGGTGATATGTAATGATGTGACATGTATGTAGGTGATATGTAATGCTGTGACGTGTATGTAGGTGATATGTAATGCTGTGACGTGTATGTAGGTGATATGTAATGCTGTGACGTGTATGTAGGTGATATGTAATGCTGTGACGTGTATGTAGGTGATATGTAATGCTGTGACATGTATGTAGGTGATATGTAATGCTGTGACGTGTATGTAGGTGATATGTAATGCTGTGACGTGTATGTAGGTGATATGTAATGCTGTGACGTGTATGTAGGTGATATGTAATGATGTGACGTGTATGTAGGTGATATGTAATGCTGTGACGTGTATGTAGGTGATATGTAATGCTGTGACGTGTATGTAGGTGATATGTAATGCTGTGACGTGTATGTAGGTGATATGTAATGATGTGACGTGTATGTAGGTGATATGTAATGCTGTGACGTGTATGTAGGTGATATGTAATGCTGTGACGTGTATGTAGGTGATATGTAATGATGTGACGTGTATGTAGGTGATATGTAATGATGTGACATGTATGTAGGTGATATGTAATGCTGTGACGTGTATGTAGGTGATATGTAATGCTGTGTCGTGTATGTAGGTGATATGTAATGCTGTGACATGTATGTAGGTGATATGTAATGCTGTGACGTGTATG
This sequence comes from Pseudophryne corroboree, assembly GCF_028390025.1. Lineage (NCBI taxonomy): Eukaryota > Metazoa > Chordata > Amphibia > Anura > Myobatrachidae > Pseudophryne > Pseudophryne corroboree. The sequence continues at coordinate 106,625 of NW_026970506.1, forward strand.
TAGGTGATATGTAATGATGCAACATGTATGTAGGTGATATGTAATGATGTGACATGTATGTAGGTGATATGTAATGCTGTGACGTGTATGTAGGTGATATGTAATGATGCAACATGTATGTAGGTGATATGTAATGATGTGACATGTATGTAGGTGATATGTAATGATGCGACATGTATGTAGGTGATATGTAATGATGTGACGTGTATGTAGGTGATATGTAATGCTGTGACGTGTATGTAGGTGATATGTAATGATGCAACATGTATGTAGGTGATATGTAATGATGTGACATGTATGTAGGTGATATGTAATGATGCGACATGTATGTAGGTGATATGTAATGATGTGACGTGTATGTAGGTGATATGTAATGCTGTGACGTGTATGTAGGTGATATGTAATGATGCAACATGTATGTAGGTGATATGTAATGATGTGACATGTATGTAGGTGATATGTAATGATGCGACATGTATGTAGGTGATATGTAATGATGCGACATGTATGTAGGTGATATGTAATGCTGTGACGTGTATGTAGGTGATATGTAATGCTGTGACGTGTATGTAGGTGATATGTAATGCTGTGTCGTGTATGTAGGTGATATGTAATGCTGTGACGTGTATGTAGGTGATATGTAATGATGCGACATGTATGTAGGTGATATGTAATGATGTGACATGTATGTAGGTGATATGTAATGATGCGACATGTATGTAGGTGATATGTAATGATGCGACATGTATGTAGGTGATATGTAATGATGCGACATGTATGTAGGTGATATGTAATGATGTGAAATGTATGTAGGTAATATGTAATGCTGTGACATGTATGTAGGTGATATGTAATGCTGTGACGTGTATGTAGGTGATATGTAATGCTGTGACGTGTATGTAGGTGATATGTAATGCTGTGACGTGTATGTAGGTGATATGTAATGATGTGACGTGTATGTAGGTGATATGTAATGATGTGACGTGTATGTAGGTGATATGTAATGCTGTGACGTGTATGTAGGTGATATGTAATGCTGTGACGTGTATGTAGGTGATATGTAATGATGTGACGTGTATGTAGGTGATATGTAATGCTGTGACGTGTATGTAGGTGATATGTAATGCTGTGACGTGTATGTAGGTGATATGTAATGCTGTGACGTGTATGTAGGTGATATGTAATGCTGTGACGTGTATGTAGGTGATATGTAATGCTGTGACGTGTATGTAGGTGATATGTAATGCTGTGACGTGTATGTAGGTGATATGTAATGCTGTGACATGTATGTAGGTGATATGTAATGCTGTGACGTGTATGTAGGTGATATGTAATGATGTGACGTGTATGTAGGTGATATGTAATGATGTGACATGTATGTAGGTGATATGTAATGCTGTGACATGTATGTAGGTGATATGTAATGCTGTGACGTGTATGTAGGTGATATGTAATGCTGTGACGTGTATGTAGGTGATATGTAATGCTGTGACATGTATGTAGGTGATATGTAATGCTGTGACATGTATGTAGGTGATATGTAATGATGTGACGTGTATGTAGGTGATATGTAATGCTGTGACATGTATGTAGGTGATATGTAATGATGTGACATGTATGTAGGTGATATGTAATGATGCGACATGTATGTAGGTGATATGTAATGATGCGACATGTATGTAGGTGATATGTAATGCTGTGACGTGTATGTAGGTGATATGTAATGCTGTGACATGTATGTAGGTGATATGTAATGCTGTGACATGTATGTAGGTGATATGTAATGCTGTGACATGTATGTAGGTGATATGTAATGATGTGACGTGTATGTAGGTGATATGTAATGCTGTGACATGTATGTAGGTGATATGTAATGCTGTGACATGTATGTAGGTGATATGTAATGCTGTGACATGTATGTAGGTGATATGTAATGATGTGACGTGTATGTAGGTGATATGTAATGCTGTGACGTGTATGTAGGTGATATGTAATGCTGTGACATGTATGTAGGTGATATGTAATGCTGTGACATGTATGTAGGTGATATGTAATGATGTGACGTGTATGTAGGTGATATGTAATGCTGTGACGTGTATGTAGGTGATATGTAATGCTGTGACATGTATGTAGGTGATATGTAATGATGTGACGTGTATGTAGGTGATATGTAATGCTGTGACATGTATGTAGTCAGATGTGGGCGGCAGTTACATAAACACCCGGCACATCACATGTCACACCCGCCCTCAGTCTCCGCAGGATTAGGATAGACACCGGGCTCCCCTGTATGAGTTACTGAGTCACAAGAGCTGACCATCTAACACCAGGCCGCACATACGCCGCTCACCTGACAATCCCGACTGCCTGGCCTCACTGCTCTGCACCAGCTGCCTGCGGTGTCATAATCCCCGCCCACCGGCCTGTCCCAGCCCCTCCCCCAAAAGCGTCAATTCCTCCCCCCGCAGCGCCGTCATCACCCGAACCCTCCTCCATCCCTCCCCCCGCCTCGCCGTCATCACTTGAACCCCTCCTCCATCCCTCCCCCCGCCTTGCCGTCATCACCCGAACCCCTCCTCCATCCCTCCCCCCTCCTGCCGTCATCACCCGAACCCCTCCTCCATCCCTCCCCCCCGCCTCGCCGTCATCACCCGAACCCCTCCTCCATCCCTCCCCCCGCCTGCCGTCATCACCCGAACCCCTCCTCCATCCCTCCCCCCGCCTCGCCGTCATCACCCGAACCCCTCCTCCATCCCTCCCCCCGCCTGCCGTCTTCACCCGAACCCCTCCTCCATCCCTCCCCCCGCCTGCCGTCATCACCCGAACCCCTCCTCCATCCCTCCCCCCGCCGCGCCGTCATCACCCGAACCCCTCCTCCATCCCTCCCCCCGCCGCGCTGTCATCACCCGAACCCCTCCTCCATCCCTCCCCCCGCCTGCCGTCTTCACCCGAACCCCTCCTCCATCCCTCCCCCCGCCACGCCGTCATCACCCGAACCCTCCGTCTCCCTGTCACACATCACACACACTGCCTGTCTCCCTGTCACACATCACACACACTGCCTGTCTCCCTGTCACACCTCACACACACTGCCCGTCTCCCTGTCACACCTCACACACACTGCCCGTCTCCCTGTCACACCTCACACACACTGCCCGTCTCTCTGTCACACCTCACACACACACTGCCTGTCTCCCTGTCACACCTCACACACACTGCCTGTCTCCCTGTCACATCTCACACACACTGCCTGTCTCCCTGTCACACCTCACACACACACTGCCTGTCTCCCTGTCACACCTCACACACACTGCCTGTCTCCCTGTCACACATCACACACACTGCCTGTCTCCCTGTCACTCCTCACACACACTGCCTGTCTCCCTGTCACTCCTCACACACACTGCCTGTCTCCCTGTCACACCTCACACACACTGCCTGTCTCCCTGTCACTCCTCACACACACTGCCTGTCTCCCTGTCACACCTCACACATACTGCCCGTCTCCCTGTCACACCTCACACACACTGCCTGTCTCCCTGTCACTCCTCACACACACTGCCTGTCTCCCTGTCATATCTCACACACACTGCCTGTCTCCCTGTCACACCTCACACACACTGCCTGTCTCCCTGTCACACCTCACACACACTGCCTGTCTCCCTGTCACTCCTCACACACACTGCCTGTCTCCCTGTCATATCTCACACACACTGCCTGTCTCCCTGTCACACCTCACACACACTGCCTGTCTCCCTGTCACACCTCACACACACTGCCTGTCTCCCTGTCACACCTCACACACACTGCCCGTCTCCCTGTCACACCTCACACACACTGCATGTCTCCCTGTCACACATCACACACACTGCCCGTCTCCCTGTCACACCTCACACACACACTGCCTGTCTCCCTGTCACACCTCACACACACTGCCTGTCTCCCTGTCACACCTCACACACACTGCCTGTCTCCCTGTCACACCTCACACACACTGCCCGTCTCCCTGTCACTCCTCACACACACTGCCTGTCTCCCTGTCACTCCTCACACACACTGCCCGTCTCCCTGTCACACCTCACACACACTGCCTGTCTCCCTGTCACACCTCACACACACTGCCCGTCTCCCTGTCACTCCTCACACACACTGCCTGTCTCCCTGTCACACCTCACACACACTGCCTGTCTCCCTGTCACACCTCACACACACTGCCCGTCTCCCTGTCACTCCTCACACACACTGCCTGTCTCCCTGTCACACCTCACACACACTGCCTGTCTCCCTGTCACACCTCACACACACTGCCTGTCTCGCTGTCACATCTCACACACACTGCCTGTCTCCCTGTCACTCCTCACACACACTGCCTGTCTCCCTGTCACACCTCACACACACTGCCTGTCTCCCTGTCACTCCTCACACACACTGCCTGTCTCCCTGTCACACCTCACACACACTGCCCGTCTCCCTGTCACTCCTCACACACACTGCCTGTATCCCTGTCACACCTCACACACACTGCCTGTCTCCCTGTCACTCCTCACACACACTGCCTGTATCCCTGTCACACCTCACACACACTGCCCGTCTCCCTATCACTCCTCACACACACTGCCTGTATCCCTGTCACACCTCACACACACTGCCCGTCTCCCTGTCACATCTCACACACACTGCCCGTCTCCCTGTCACACCTCACACACTGCCTGTCTCCCTGTCACATCTCACACACACTGCCTGTCTCCCTGTCACATCTCACACACACTGCCTGTCTCCCTGTCACTCCTCACACACACTGCCTGTCTCCCTGTCACACCTCACACACACTGCCTGTCTCCCTGTCACTCCTCACACACACTGCCCGTCTCCCTGTCACTCCTCACACACACTGCCTGTATCCCTGTCACACCTCACACACACTGCCTGTCTCCCTGTCACTCCTCACACACACTGCCCGTCTCCCTGTCACACCTCACACACACTGCCCGTCTCCCTGTCACTCCTCACACACACTGCCCGTCTCCCTGTCACACCTCACACACACTGCCCGTCTCCCTGTCACACCTCACACACACTGCCTGTCTCCCTGTCACTCCTCACACACACTGCCCGTCTCCCTGTCACACCTCACACACACACTGCCTGTCTCCCTGTCACACCTCACACACACTGCCTGTCTCCCTGTCACACCTCACACACACTGCCCGTCTCCCTGTCACTCCTCACACACACTGCCTGTATCCCTGTCACACCTCACACACACTGCCTGTCTCCCTGTCACACCTCACACACACTGCCTGTCTCCCTGTCACTCCTCACACACACTGCCTGTCTCCCTGTCACACCTCACACACACTGCCTGTCTCCCTGTCACTCCTCACACACACTGCCTGTCTCCCTGTCACACCTCACACACACTGCCCGTCTCCCTGTCACTCCTCACACACACTGCCTGTATCCCTGTCACACCTCACACACACTGCCTGTCTCCCTGTCACACCTCACACACACTGCCTGTCTCCCTGTCACTCCTCACACACACTGCCTGTCTCCCTGTCACACATCACACACACACTGCCTGTCTCCCTGTCACTCCTCACACACACTGCCTGTCTCCCTGTCACATCTCACACACACTGCCTGTCTCCCTGTCACACATCACACACACTGCCCGTCTCCCTGTCACACCTCACACACACTGCCCGTCTCCCTGTCACTCCTCACACACACTGCCCGTCTCCCTGTCACACCTCACACACACTGCCTGTCTCCCTGTCACTCCTCACACACACTGCCCGTCTCCCTGTCACATCTCACACACACTGCCTGTCTCCCTGTCACATCTCACACACACACTGCCTGTCTCCCTGTCCCACCTCACACACACTGCCTGTCTCCCTGTCACACCTCATACACACACTGCCCGTCTCCCTGTCACACCTCACACACACTGCCTGTCTCCCTGTCACACCTCATACACACACTGCCTGTCTCCCTGTCACTCCTCACACACACACTGCCTGTCTCCCTGTCACACCTCACACACACTGCCTGTCTCCCTGTCACACCTCATACACACACTGCCTGTCTCCCTGTCACACCTCACACACACTGCCTGTCTCCCTGTCACACCTCACACATACTGCCCGTCTCCCTGTCCCACCGCACACACACTGCCTGTCTCCCTGTCACACCTCATACACACACTGCCCGTCTCCCTGTCACACCTCACACACACTGCCCGTCTCCCTGTCACACCTCACACACACTGCCTGTCTCCCTGTCACACCTCATACACACACTGCCTGTCTCCCTGTCACACCTCACACACACTGCCTGTCTCCCTGTCACACCTCACACACACTGCCTGTCTCCCTGTCACTCCTCACACACACTGCCTGTCTCCCTGTCACACCTCACACACACTGCCTGTCTCCCTGTCACACCTCACACACACTGCCTGTCTCCCTGTCACACCTCACACACACTGCCTGTCTCCCTGTCACACCTCATACACACACTGCCTGTCTCCCTGTCACTCCTCACACACACTGCCCGTCTCCCTGTCACACCTCACACACACTGCCCGTCTCCCTGTCACACCTCACACACACTGCCCGTCTCCCTGTCACACCTCATACACACACTGCCTGTCTCCCTGTCACACCTCACACACACTGCCTGTCTCCCTGTCACACCTCACACACACTGCCTGTCTCCCTGTCACTCCTCACACACACTGCCTGTCTCCCTGTCACACCTCACACACTGCCCGTCTCCCTGTCACACCTCACACACACTGCCCGTCTCCCTGTCACACCTCATACACACACTGCCTGTCTCCCTGTCACACCTCACACACACTGCCTGTCTCCCTGTCACACCTCACACACACTGCCCGTCTCCCTGTCACACCTCACACACACTGCCCGTCTCCCTGTCACATCTCACACACACTACCCGTCTTCCTGTCACTCCTCACACACACTGCCCGTCTCCCTGTCACATCTCACACACACTGCCTGTCTCCCTGTCACTCCTCACACACACTGCCTGTCTCCCTGTCACATCTCACACACACTGCCCGTCTCCCTGTCACTCCTCACACACACTGCCCGTCTCCCCGTCACTCCTCACACACACTGCCCGTCTCCCTGTCACACCTCACACACACTGCCTGTCTCCCTGTCACACCTCACACACACTGCCCGTCTCCCTGTCACATCTCACACACACTGCCCGTCTCCCTGTCACTCCTCACACACACTGCCCGTCTCCCTGTCACACCTCACACACACTGCCTGTCTCCCTGTCACACCTCACACACACTGCCCGTCTCCCTGTCACACCTCACACACACTGCCTGTCTCCCTGTCACACCTCACACACACTGCCTGTCTCCCTGTCACATCTCACACACACTGCCTGTCTCCCTGTCACACCTCACACACACTGCCTGTCTCCCTGTCACTCCTCACACACACTGCCCGTCTCCCTGTCACACCTCACACACACTGCCTGTCTCCCTGTCACTCCTCACACACACTGCCCGTCTCCCTGTCACACCTCATACACACACTGCCTGTCTCCCTGTCACTCCTCACACACACTGCCTGTCTCCCTGTCACACCTCACACACACTGCCTGTCTCCCTGTCACACCTCACACACACTGCCCGTCTCCCTGTCACACCTCATACACACTGCCTGTCTCCCTGTCACATCTCACACACACTGCCCGTCTCCCTGTCACATCTCACACACACTGCCTGTCTCCCTGTTACTCCTCACACACACTGCCTGTCTCCCTGTCACATCTCACACACACTGCCCGTCTCCCTGTCACTCCTCACACACACTGCCCGTCTCCCTGTCACTCCTCACACACACTGCCCGTCTCCCTGTCACACCTCACACACACTGCCTGTCTCCCTGTCACACCTCACACACACTGCCCGTCTCCCTGTCACATCTCACACACACTGCCCGTCTCCCTGTCACTCCTCACACACACTGCCCGTCTCCCTGTCACACCTCACACACACTGCCTGTCTCCCTGTCACACCTCACACACACTGCCCGTCTCCCTGTCACACCTCACACACACTGCCTGTCTCCCTGTCACACCTCACACACACTGCCTGTCTCCCTGTCACTCCTCACACACACTGCCCGTCTCCCTGTCACACCTCACACACACTCCCTGTCACACCTCACACACACTGCCTGTCTCCCTGTCACACCTCACACACACTGCCTGTCTCCCTGTCACACCTCACACACACTGCCTGTCTCCCTGTCACTCCTCACACACACTGCCCGTCTCCCTGTCACACCTCACACACACTGCCCGTCTCCCTGTCACTCCTCACACACACTGCCTGTCTCCCTGTCACTCCTCACACACACACTGCCTGTCTCCCTGTCACATCTCACACACACTGCCCGTCTCCCTGTCACACCTCACACACACTGCCTGTCTCCCTGTCACTCCTCACACACACACTGCCTGTCTCCCTGTCACTCCTCACACACACTGCCTGTCTCCCTGTCACTCCTCACACACACACTGCCCGTCTCCCTGTCACATCTCACACACACTGCCTGTCTCCCTGTCACTCCTCACACACACTGCCCGTCTCCCTGTCACACCTCACACACACTGCCTGTCTCCCTGTCACACCTCACACACACTGCCCGTCTCCCTGTCACACCTCACACACACTGCCTGTCTCCCTGTCACACCTCACACACACTGCCTGTCTCTCTGTCACACCTCACACACACTGCCTGTCTCCCTGTCACTCCTCACACACACTGCCTGTCTCCCTGTCACTCCTCACACACACTGCCTGTCTCCCTGTCACATCTCACACACACTGCCTGTCTCCCTGTCACTCCTCACACACACTGCCTGTCTCCCTGTCACACCTCACACACACTGCCTGTCTCCCTGTCACACCTCACACACACTGCCCGTCTCCCTGTCACACCTCACACACACTGCCTGTCTCCCTGTCACACCTCATACACACACTGCCTGTCTCCCTGTCACACCTCACACACACTGCCTGTCTCCCTGTCACACCTCACACACACTGCCTGTCTCCCTGTCACTCCTCACACACACTGCCTGTCTCCCTGTCACACCTCACACACACTGCCTGTCTCCCTGTCACACCTCACACACACTGCCTGTCTCCCTGTCACACCTCACACACACTGCCTGTCTCCCTGTCACACCTCATACACACACTGCCTGTCTCCCTGTCACTCCTCACACACACTGCCTGTCTCCCTGTCACACCTCACACACACTGCCCGTCTCCCTGTCACACCTCACACACACTGCCCGTCTCCCTGTCACACCTCATACACACACTGCCTGTCTCCCTGTCACACCTCACACACACTGCCTGTCTCCCTGTCACACCTCACACACACTGCCTGTCTCCCTGTCACTCCTCACACACACTGCCTGTCTCCCTGTCACACCTCACACACTGCCCGTCTCCCTGTCACACCTCACACACACTGCCCGTCTCCCTGTCACACCTCATACACACACTGCCTGTCTCCCTGTCACACCTCACACACACTGCCTGTCTCCCTGTCACACCTCACACACACTGCCCGTCTCCCTGTCACACCTCACACACACTGCCCGTCTCCCTGTCACATCTCACACACACTACCCGTCTTCCTGTCACTCCTCACACACACTGCCCGTCTCCCTGTCACATCTCACACACACTGCCTGTCTCCCTGTCACTCCTCACACACACTGCCTGTCTCCCTGTCACATCTCACACACACTGCCCGTCTCCCTGTCACTCCTCACACACACTGCCCGTCTCCCCGTCACTCCTCACACACACTGCCCGTCTCCCTGTCACACCTCACACACACTGCCTGTCTCCCTGTCACACCTCACACACACTGCCCGTCTCCCTGTCACATCTCACACACACTGCCCGTCTCCCTGTCACTCCTCACACACACTGCCCGTCTCCCTGTCACACCTCACACACACTGCCTGTCTCCCTGTCACACCTCACACACACTGCCCGTCTCCCTGTCACACCTCACACACACTGCCTGTCTCCCTGTCACACCTCACACACACTGCCTGTCTCCCTGTCACATCTCACACACACTGCCTGTCTCCCTGTCACACCTCACACACACTGCCTGTCTCCCTGTCACTCCTCACACACACTGCCCGTCTCCCTGTCACACCTCACACACACTGCCTGTCTCCCTGTCACTCCTCACACACACTGCCCGTCTCCCTGTCACACCTCATACACACACTGCCTGTCTCCCTGTCACTCCTCACACACACTGCCTGTCTCCCTGTCACACCTCACACACACTGCCTGTCTCCCTGTCACACCTCACACACACTGCCCGTCTCCCTGTCACACCTCATACACACTGCCTGTCTCCCTGTCACATCTCACACACACTGCCCGTCTCCCTGTCACATCTCACACACACTGCCTGTCTCCCTGTCACTCCTCACACACACTGCCTGTCTCCCTGTCACATCTCACACACACTGCCCGTCTCCCTGTCACTCCTCACACACACTGCCCGTCTCCCTGTCACTCCTCACACACACTGCCCGTCTCCCTGTCACACCTCACACACACTGCCTGTCTCCCTGTCACACCTCACACACACTGCCCGTCTCCCTGTCACATCTCACACACACTGCCCGTCTCCCTGTCACTCCTCACACACACTGCCCGTCTCCCTGTCACACCTCACACACACTGCCTGTCTCCCTGTCACACCTCACACACACTGCCCGTCTCCCTGTCACACCTCACACACACTGCCTGTCTCCCTGTCACACCTCACACACACTGCCTGTCTCCCTGTCACTCCTCACACACACTGCCCGTCTCCCTGTCACACCTCACACACACTCCCTGTCACACCTCACACACACTGCCTGTCTCCCTGTCACACCTCACACACACTGCCTGTCTCCCTGTCACACCTCACACACACTGCCTGTCTCCCTGTCACTCCTCACACACACTGCCCGTCTCCCTGTCACACCTCACACACACTGCCCGTCTCCCTGTCACTCCTCACACACACTGCCTGTCTCCCTGTCACTCCTCACACACACACTGCCTGTCTCCCTGTCACATCTCACACACACTGCCCGTCTCCCTGTCACACCTCACACACACTGCCTGTCTCCCTGTCACTCCTCACACACACACTGCCTGTCTCCCTGTCACTCCTCACACACACTGCCTGTCTCCCTGTCACTCCTCACACACACACTGCCCGTCTCCCTGTCACATCTCACACACACTGCCTGTCTCCCTGTCACTCCTCACACACACTGCCCGTCTCCCTGTCACACCTCACACACACTGCCTGTCTCCCTGTCACACCTCACACACACTGCCCGTCTCCCTGTCACACCTCACACACACTGCCTGTCTCCCTGTCACACCTCACACACACTGCCTGTCTCTCTGTCACACCTCACACACACTGCCTGTCTCCCTGTCACACCTCACACACACTGCCTGTCTCCCTGTCACACCTCACACACACTGCCTGTCTCCCTGTCACACCTCACACACACTGCCTGTCTCCCTGTCACACCTCACACACACTGCCTGTCTCTCTGTCACACATCACACACACTGCCCGTCTCCCTGTCACACATCACACACACTGCCCGTCTCCCTGTCACATCTCACACACACTGCCCGTCTCCCTGTCACACCTCACACACACTGCCCGTCTCCCTGTCACACCTCACACACACTGCCTGTCTCCCTGTCACACCTCACACACACTGCCTGTCTCCCTGTCACTCCTCACACACACTGCCTGTCTCCCTGTCACTCCTCACACACACTGCCTGTCTCCCTGTCACATCTCACACACACTGCCTGTCTCCCTGTCACATCTCACACACACTGCCTGTCTCCCTGTCACTCCTCACACACACTGCCCGTCTCCCTGTCACACCTCACACACACTGCCTGTCTCCCTGTCACTCCTCACACACACTGCCCGTCTCCCTGTCACACCTCACACACACTCCCTGTCACACCTCACACACACTGCCTGTCTCCCTGTCACACCTCACACACACTGCCTGTCTCCCTGTCACACCTCACACACACTGCCTGTCTACCTGTCACTCCTCACACACACTGCCCGTCTCCCTGTCACACCTCACACACACTGCCCGTCTCCCTGTCACACCTCACACACACTGCCTGTCTCCCTGTCACACCTCACACACACTGCCCGTCTCCCTGTCACACCTCACACACACTGCCTGTCTCCCTGTCACTCATCACACACACTGCCTGTCTCCCTGTCACACCTCACACACACTGCCTGTATCCCTGTCACACCTCACACACACTGCCTGTCTCCCTGTCACACCTCACACACACTGCCCGTCTCCCTGTCACACCTCACACACACTGCCTGTCTCCCTGTCACTCATCACACACACTGCCTGTCTCCCTGTCACACCTCACACACACTGCCTGTCTCCCTGTCACATCTCACACACACTGCCCGTCTCCCTGTCACACCTCACACACACTGCCTGTATCCCTGTCACTCCTCACACACACTGCCTGTCTCTCTGTCACACCTCACACACACTGCCCGTCTCCCTGTCACACCTCACACACACTGCCTGTCTCCCTGTCACTCCTCACACACACTGCCCGTCTCCCTGTCACACCTCACACACACTGCCTGTCTCCCTGTCACACCTCACACACACTGCCTGTCTCCCTGTCACACCTCACACACTGCCCGTCTCCCTGTCACTCCTCACACACACTGCCTGTCTCCCTGTCACACATCACACACACTGCCCGTCTCCCTGTCACTCCTCACACACACTGCCTGTCTCCCTGTCACTCCTCACACACACTGCCCGTCTCCCTGTCACACCTCACACACTGCCCGTCTCCCTGTCACACCTCACACACACTGCCTGTCTCCCTGTCACTCCTCACACACACTGCCTGTCTCCCTGTCACACCTCACACACACTGCCCGTCTCCCTGTCACACCTCATACACACTGCCTGTCTCCCTGTCACATCTCACACACACTGCCCGTCTCCCTGTCACATCTCACACACACTGCCTGTCTCCCTGTCACTCCTCACACACACTGCCTGTCTCCCTGTCACATCTCACACACACTGCCCGTCTCCCTGTCACTCCTCACACACACTGCCCGTCTCCCTGTCACTCCTCACACACACTGCCCGTCTCCCTGTCACACCTCACACACACTGCCTGTCTCCCTGTCACACCTCACACACACTGCCCGTCTCCCTGTCACATCTCACACACACTGCCCGTCTCCCTGTCACTCCTCACACACACTGCCCGTCTCCCTGTCACACCTCACACACACTGCCTGTCTCCCTGTCACACCTCACACACACTGCCCGTCTCCCTGTCACACCTCACACACACTGCCTGTCTCCCTGTCACACCTCACACACACTGCCTGTCTCCCTGTCACTCCTCACACACACTGCCCGTCTCCCTGTCACACCTCACACACACTCCCTGTCACACCTCACACACACTGCCTGTCTCCCTGTCACACCTCACACACACTGCCTGTCTCCCTGTCACACCTCACACACACTGCCTGTCTCCCTGTCACTCCTCACACACACTGCCCGTCTCCCTGTCACACCTCACACACACTGCCCGTCTCCCTGTCACTCCTCACACACACTGCCTGTCTCCCTGTCACTCCTCACACACACACTGCCTGTCTCCCTGTCACATCTCACACACACTGCCCGTCTCCCTGTCACACCTCACACACACTGCCTGTCTCCCTGTCACTCCTCACACACACACTGCCTGTCTCCCTGTCACTCCTCACACACACTGCCTGTCTCCCTGTCACTCCTCACACACACACTGCCCGTCTCCCTGTCACATCTCACACACACTGCCTGTCTCCCTGTCACTCCTCACACACACTGCCCGTCTCCCTGTCACACCTCACACACACTGCCTGTCTCCCTGTCACACCTCACACACACTGCCCGTCTCCCTGTCACACCTCACACACACTGCCTGTCTCCCTGTCACACCTCACACACACTGCCTGTCTCTCTGTCACACCTCACACACACTGCCTGTCTCCCTGTCACTCCTCACACACACTGCCTGTCTCCCTGTCACTCCTCACACACACTGCCTGTCTCCCTGTCACATCTCACACACACTGCCCGTCTCCCTGTCACACCTCACACACACTGCCTGTCTCCCTGTCACATCTCACACACACTGCCTGTCTCCCTGTCACTCCTCACACACACTGCCCGTCTCCCTGTCACACCTCACACACACTCCCTGTCACACCTCACACACACTGCCTGTCTCCCTGTCACACCTCACACACACTGCCTGTCTCCCTGTCACACCTCACACACACTGCCTGTCTCCCTGTCACTCCTCACACACACTGCCCGTCTCCCTGTCACACCTCACACACACTGCCCGTCTCCCTGTCACTCCTCACACACACTGCCTGTCTCCCTGTCACTCCTCACACACACACTGCCTGTCTCCCTGTCACATCTCACACACACTGCCCGTCTCCCTGTCACACCTCACACACACTGCCTGTCTCCCTGTCACTCCTCACACACACACTGCCTGTCTCCCTGTCACTCCTCACACACACTGCCTGTCTCCCTGTCACTCCTCACACACACACTGCCCGTCTCCCTGTCACATCTCACACACACTGCCTGTCTCCCTGTCACTCCTCACACACACTGCCCGTCTCCCTGTCACACCTCACACACACTGCCTGTCTCCCTGTCACACCTCACACACACTGCCCGTCTCCCTGTCACACCTCACACACACTGCCTGTCTCCCTGTCACACCTCACACACACTGCCTGTCTCTCTGTCACACCTCACACACACTGCCTGTCTCCCTGTCACACCTCACACACACTGCCTGTCTCCCTGTCACACCTCACACACACTGCCTGTCTCCCTGTCACACCTCACACACACTGCCTGTCTCCCTGTCACACCTCACACACACTGCCTGTCTCTCTGTCACACATCACACACACTGCCCGTCTCCCTGTCACACATCACACACACTGCCCGTCTCCCTGTCACATCTCACACACACTGCCCGTCTCCCTGTCACACCTCACACACACTGCCCGTCTCCCTGTCACACCTCACACACACTGCCTGTCTCCCTGTCACACCTCACACACACTGCCTGTCTCCCTGTCACTCCTCACACACACTGCCTGTCTCCCTGTCACTCCTCACACACACTGCCTGTCTCCCTGTCACATCTCACACACACTGCCTGTCTCCCTGTCACATCTCACACACACTGCCTGTCTCCCTGTCACTCCTCACACACACTGCCCGTCTCCCTGTCACACCTCACACACACTGCCTGTCTCCCTGTCACTCCTCACACACACTGCCCGTCTCCCTGTCACACCTCACACACACTCCTGTCACACCTCACACACACTGCCTGTCTCCCTGTCACACCTCACACACACTGCCTGTCTCCCTGTCACACCTCACACACACTGCCTGTCTACCTGTCACTCCTCACACACACTGCCCGTCTCCCTGTCACACCTCACACACACTGCCCGTCTCCCTGTCACACCTCACACACACTGCCTGTCTCCTGTCACACCTCACACACACTGCCCGTCTCCCTGTCACACCTCACACACACTGCCTGTCTCCCTGTCACTCATCACACACACTGCCTGTCTCCCTGTCACACCTCACACACACTGCCTGTATCCCTGTCACACCTCACACACACTGCCTGTCTCCCTGTCACACCTCACACACACTGCCCGTCTCCCTGTCACACCTCACACACACTGCCTGTCTCCCTGTCACTCATCACACACACTGCCTGTCTCCCTGTCACACCTCACACACACTGCCTGTCTCCCTGTCACATCTCACACACACTGCCCGTCTCCCTGTCACACCTCACACACACTGCCTGTATCCCTGTCACTCCTCACACACACTGCCTGTCTCTCTGTCACACCTCACACACACTGCCCGTCTCCCTGTCACACCTCACACACACTGCCTGTCTCCCTGTCACTCCTCACACACACTGCCCGTCTCCCTGTCACACCTCACACACACTGCCTGTCTCCCTGTCACACCTCACACACACTGCCTGTCTCCCTGTCACACCTCACACACTGCCCGTCTCCCTGTCACTCCTCACACACACTGCCTGTCTCCCTGTCACACATCACACACACTGCCCGTCTCCCTGTCACTCCTCACACACACTGCCTGTCTCCCTGTCACTCCTCACACACACTGCCCGTCTCCCTGTCACACCTCACACACTGCCCGTCTCCCTGTCACACCTCACACACACTGCCTGTCTCCCTGTCACTCCTCACACACACTGCCTGTCTCCCTGTCACACATCACACACACTGCCTGTCTCCCTGTCACACCTCACACACACTGCCTGTCTCCCTGTCACACCTCACACACACTGCCTGTCTCCCTGTCACACCTCACACACTGCCTGTATCCCTGTCACACATCACACACACTGCCTGTCTCCCTGTCACTCCTCACACACACTGCCTGTCTCCCTGTCACACCTCACACACACTGCCTGTCTCCCTGTCACACCTCACACACACTGCCTGTCTCCCTGTCACACCTCACACACACTGCCTGTCTCCCTGTCACACCTCACACACACTGCCCGTCTCCCTGTCACTCCTCACACACACTGCCTGTCTCCCTGTCACACATCACACACACTGCCCGTCTCCCTGTCACTCCTCACACACACTGCCTGTCTCCCTGTCACACCTCACACACACTGCCTGTCTCCCTGTCACACCTCACACACACTGCCTGTCTCCCTGTCACACATCACACACACTGCCCGTCTCCCTGTCACTCCTCACACACACTGCCTGTATCCCTGTCACATCTCACACACACTGCCTGTCTCCCTGTCACACATCACACACACTGCCCGTCTCCCTGTCACTCCTCACACACACTGCCTGTCTCCCTGTCACACCTCACACACACTGCCTGTCTCCCTGTCACACCTCACACACACTGCCTGTCTCCCTGTCACACATCACACACTGCCTGTCTCCCTGTCACTCCTCACACACACTGCCCGTCTCCCTGTCACACATCACACACACTGCCCGTCTCCCTGTCACTCCTCACACACACTGCCTGTCTCCCTGTCACTCCTCACACACACTGCCTGTCTCCCTGTCACATCTCACACACACTGCCTGTCTCCCTGTCACACCTCACACACACTGCCCGTCTCCCTGTCACACCTCACACACACTGCCTGTCTCCCTGTCACACCTCACACACACTGCCCGTCTCCCTGTCACACCTCACACACACTGCCTGTCTCCCTGTCACTCATCACACACACTGCCTGTCTCCCTGTCACACCTCACACACACTGCCTGTATCCCTGTCACACCTCACACACACTGCCTGTCTCCCTGTCACACCTCACACACACTGCCCGTCTCCCTGTCACACCTCACACACACTGCCTGTCTCCCTGTCACTCATCACACACACTGCCTGTCTCCCTGTCACACCTCACACACACTGCCTGTCTCCCTGTCACATCTCACACACACTGCCCGTCTCCCTGTCACACCTCACACACACTGCCTGTATCCCTGTCACTCCTCACACACACTGCCTGTCTCTCTGTCACACCTCACACACACTGCCCGTCTCCCTGTCACACCTCACACACACTGCCTGTCTCCCTGTCACTCCTCACACACACTGCCCGTCTCCCTGTCACACCTCACACACACTGCCTGTCTCCCTGTCACACCTCACACACACTGCCCGTCTCCCTGTCACACCTCACACACACTGCCTGTCTCCCTGTCACATCTCACACACACTGCCTGTCTCCCTGTCACTCCTCACACACACTGCCCGTCTCCCTGTCACACCTCACACACTGCCCGTCTCCCTGTCACACCTCACACACACTGCCTGTCTCCCTGTCACTCCTCACACACACTGCCTGTCTCCCTGTCACACATCACACACACTGCCTGTCTCCCTGTCACACCTCACACACACTGCCTGTCTCCCTGTCACACCTCACACACACTGCCTGTCTCCCTGTCACACCTCACACACTGCCTGTATCCCTGTCACACATCACACACACTGCCTGTCTCCCTGTCACTCCTCACACACACTGCCTGTCTCCCTGTCACACCTCACACACACTGCCTGTCTCCCTGTCACACCTCACACACACTGCCTGTCTCCCTGTCACACCTCACACACACTGCCTGTCTCCCTGTCACACCTCACACACACTGCCCGTCTCCCTGTCACTCCTCACACACACTGCCTGTCTCCCTGTCACACATCACACACACTGCCCGTCTCCCTGTCACTCCTCACACACACTGCCTGTCTCCCTGTCACACCTCACACACACTGCCTGTCTCCCTGTCACACCTCACACACACTGCCTGTCTCCCTGTCACACATCACACACACTGCCCGTCTCCCTGTCACTCCTCACACACACTGCCTGTCTCCCTGTCACACATCACACACACTGCCTGTCTCCCTGTCACTCCTCACACACACTGCCCGTCTCCCTGTCACACATCACACACACTGCCCGTCTCCCTGTCACTCCTCACACACACTGCCTGTCTCCCTGTCACTCCTCACACACACTGCCTGTCTCCCTGTCACATCTCACACACACTGCCTGTCTCCCTGTCACACCTCACACACACTGCCCGTCTCCCTGTCACACCTCACACACACTGCCTGTCTCCCTGTCACACCTCACACACACTGCCCGTCTCCCTGTCACACCTCACACACACTGCCTGTCTCCCTGTCACTCATCACACACACTGCCTGTCTCCCTGTCACACCTCACACACACTGCCTGTATCCCTGTCACACCTCACACACACTGCCTGTCTCCCTGTCACACCTCACACACACTGCCCGTCTCCCTGTCACACCTCACACACACTGCCTGTCTCCCTGTCACTCATCACACACACTGCCTGTCTCCCTGTCACACCTCACACACACTGCCTGTCTCCCTGTCACATCTCACACACACTGCCCGTCTCCCTGTCACACCTCACACACACTGCCTGTATCCCTGTCACTCCTCACACACACTGCCTGTCTCTCTGTCACACCTCACACACACTGCCCGTCTCCCTGTCACACCTCACACACACTGCCTGTCTCCCTGTCACTCCTCACACACACTGCCCGTCTCCCTGTCACACCTCACACACACTGCCTGTCTCCCTGTCACACCTCACACACACTGCCTGTCTCCCTGTCACACCTCACACACTGCCCGTCTCCCTGTCACTCCTCACACACACTGCCTGTCTCCCTGTCACACATCACACACACTGCCCGTCTCCCTGTCACTCCTACACACACTGCCTGTCTCCCTGTCACTCCTCACACACACTGCCCGTCTCCCTGTCACATCTCACACACACTGCCTGTCTCCCTGTCACATCTCACACACACTGCCTGTCTCCCTGTCACTCCTCACACACACTGCCCGTCTCCTGTCACACCTCACACACACTGCCTGTCTCCCTGTCACTCCTCACACACACTGCCTGTCTCCCTGTCACATCTCACACACACTGCCTGTCTCCCTGTCACTCCTCACACACACTGCCCGTCTCCCTGTCACACCTCACACACACTGCCTGTCTCCCTGTCACTCCTCACACACACTGCCCGTCTCCCTGTCACACCTCACACACACTCCCTGTCACACCTCACACACACTGCCTGTCTCCCTGTCACACCTCACACACACTGCCTGTCTCCCTGTCACACTCACACACACTGCCTGTCTACCTGTCACTCCTCACACACACTGCCCGTCTCCCTGTCACACCTCACACACACTGCCCGTCTCCCTGTACACCTCAACACACACTGCCTGTCTCCCTGTCACACCTCACACACACTGCCGTCTCCCTGTCACACCTCACACACACTGCCTGTCTCCCTGTCACTCATCACACACACTGCCTGTCTCCCTGTCACACCTCACACACACTGCCTGTATCCCTGTCACACCTCACACACACTGCCTGTCTCCCTGTCACACCTCACACACACTGCCCGTCTCCCTGTCACACCTCACACACACTGCCTGTCTCCCTGTCACTCATCACACACACTGCCTGTCTCCCTGTCACACCTCACACACACTGCCTGTCTCCCTGTCACATCTCACACACACTGCCCGTCTCCCTGTCACACCTCACACACACTGCCTGTATCCCTGTCACTCCTCACACACACTGCCTGTCTCTCTGTCACACCTCACACACACTGCCCGTCTCCCTGTCACACCTCACACACACTGCCTGTCTCCCTGTCACTCCTCACACACACTGCCCGTCTCCCTGTCACACCTCACACACACTGCCTGTCTCCCTGTCACACCTCACACACACTGCCTGTCTCCCTGTCACACCTCACACACTGCCCGTCTCCCTGTCACTCCTCACACACACTGCCTGTCTCCCTGTCACACATCACACACACTGCCCGTCTCCCTGTCACTCCTCACACACACTGCCTGTCTCCCTGTCACTCCTCACACACACTGCCCGTCTCCCTGTCACACCTCACACACTGCCCGTCTCCCTGTCACACCTCACACACACTGCCTGTCTCCCTGTCACTCCTCACACACACTGCCTGTCTCCCTGTCACACATCACACACACTGCCTGTCTCCCTGTCACACCTCACACACACTGCCTGTCTCCCTGTCACACCTCACACACACTGCCTGTCTCCCTGTCACACCTCACACACTGCCTGTATCCCTGTCACACATCACACACACTGCCTGTCTCCCTGTCACTCCTCACACACACTGCCTGTCTCCCTGTCACACCTCACACACACTGCCTGTCTCCCTGTCACACCTCACACACACTGCCTGTCTCCCTGTCACACCTCACACACACTGCCTGTCTCCCTGTCACACCTCACACACACTGCCCGTCTCCCTGTCACTCCTCACACACACTGCCTGTCTCCCTGTCACACATCACACACACTGCCCGTCTCCCTGTCACTCCTCACACACACTGCCTGTCTCCCTGTCACACCTCACACACACTGCCTGTCTCCCTGTCACACTCACACACACTGCCTGTCTCCCTGTCACACATCACACACACTGCCCGTCTCCCTGTCACTCCTCACACACACTGCCTGTCTCCCTGTCACACATCACACACACTGCCTGTCTCCCTGTCACTCCTCACACACACTGCCCGTCTCCCTGTCACACATCACACACACTGCCCGTCTCCCTGTCACTCCTCACACACACTGCCTGTCTCCCTGTCACTCCTCACACACACTGCCTGTCTCCCTGTCACATCTCACACACACTGCCTGTCTCCCTGTCACACCTCACACACACTGCCCGTCTCCCTGTCACACCTCACACACACTGCCTGTCTCCCTGTCACTCCTCACACACACTGCCCGTCTCCCTGTCACTCCTCACACACACTGCCCGTCTCCCTGTCACTCCTCACACACACTACCCGTCTCCCTGTCACTCCTCACACACACTGCCTGTCTCCCTGTCACACATCACACACACTGCCTGTCTCCCTGTCACTCCTCACACACACTGCCTGTCTCCCTGTCACTCCTCACACACACTGCCTGTCTCCCTGTCACACCTCACACACACTGCCTGTCTCCCTGTCACACCTCACACACACTGCCTGTCTCCCTGTCACACCTCACACACACTGCCTGTCTCCCTGTCACACCTCACACACAGTGCCTGTCTCCCTGTCACACCTCACACACACTGCCTGTCTCTCTGTCACACCTCACACACACTGCCTGTCTCCCTGTCACACCTCACACACACTGCCTGTCTCCCTATCACTCCTCACACACACTGCCCGTCTCCCTGTCACTCCTCACACACACTGCCCGTCTCCCTGTCACACCTCACACACACTGCCTGTCTCCCTGTCACACATCACACACACTGCCTGTCTCCCTGTCACTCCTCACACACACTGCCTGTCTCCCTGTCACACCTCACACACACTGCCTGTCTCACTGTCACACCTCACACACACTGTCTGTCTCCCTGTCACTCCTCACACACACTGCCCGTCTCCCTGTCACACCTCACACACACTGCCTGTCTCCCTGTCACACATCACACACACTGCCTGTCTCCCTGTCACTCCTCACACACACTGCCTGTCTCCCTGTCACACATCACACACACTGCCTGTCTCCCTGTCACTCCTCACACACACTGCCCGTCTCCCTGTCACACCTCACACACACTGCCTGTCTCCCTGTCACACATCACACACACTGCCTGTCTCCCTGTCACTCCTCACACACACTGCCTGTCTCCCTGTCACTCCTCACACACACTGCCCGTCTCCCTGTCACACCTCACACACACTGCCTGTCTCCCTGTCACACATCACACACACTGCCTGTCTCCCTGTCACTCCTCACACACACTGCCTGTCTCCCTGTCACATCTCACACACACTGCCTGTCTCCCTGTCACACATCACACACACTGCCTGTCTCCCTGTCACTCCTTACACACACTGCCCGTCTCCCTGTCACACCTCACACACACTGCCTGTCTCCCTGTCACTCCTCACACACACTGCCTGTCTCCCTGTCACACCTCACACACACTGCCTGTCTCCCTGTCACTCCTCACACACACTGCCTGTCTCCCTGTCACATCTCACACACACACTGCCTGTCTCCCTGTCACACATCACACACACTGCCTGTCTCCCTGTCACACATCACACACACTGCCTGTCTCCCTGTCACATCTCACACACACTGCCTGTCTCCCTGTCACACATCACACACACTGCCCGTCTCCCCGTCACACCTCACACACACTGCCTGTCTCCCCGTCACATCTCACACACACTGCCCGTCTCCCCGTCACACCTCACACACACTGCCTGTCTCCCTGTCACATCTCACACACACTGCCCGTCTCCCTGTCACACCTCACACACACTGCCTGTCTCCCTGTCACACCTCACACACACTGCCCGTCTCCCTGTCACACCTCACACACACACTGCCTGTCTCCCTGTCACATTTCACACACACTGCCTGTCTCCCTGTCACACCTCACACACACTGCCTGTCTCCCTGTCACACCTCACACACACTGCCTGTCTCCCTGTCACTCCTCACACACACTGCCTGTCTCCCTGTCACTCATCACACACACTGCCTGTCACACCTCACACACACTGCCTGTCTCCCTGTCACACCTCACACACACTCCCTGTCACACCTCACACACACTGCCTGTCTCCCTGTCGCATCTCACACACAATGCCTGTCTCCCTGTCACACCTTCCACACACTGCCCGTCTCCATGTCACACCCCACACACACTGCCCGTCTCCCTGTCGCACCTCACACACACTGCCTGTATCCCTGTCACACCTCACACACACTGCCCGTCTCCCTGTCACACCTCACACACACTGCCCGTCTCCCTGTCACTCCTCACACACACTGCCCGTCTCCCTGTCGCATCTCACACACACTGCCTGTCTCCCTGTCACACCTCACACACACTCCCTGTCACACCTCACACACACTGCCTGTCTCCCTGTCGCATCTCACACACAATGCCTGTCTCCCTGTCACACCTCACACACACTGCCTGTCTCCCTGTCACACCTCACACACACTGCCCGTCTCCCTGTCACACCTCACACACACTGCCTGTCTCCCTGTCACTCCTCACACACACTGCCCGTCTCCCTGTCACACCTCACACACACTGCCTGTCTCCCTGTCACACCTCACACACACTGCCTGTCTCCCTGTCACACCTCACACACACTGCCTGTCTCCCTGTCACACCTCACACACACTGCCTGTCTCCCTGTCACACCTCACACACACTGCCCGTCTCCCTGTCACTCCTCACACACACTGCCCGTCTCCCTGTCACTCCTCACACACACTGCCCGTCTCCCTGTCACACCTCACACACACTGCCTGTCTCCCTGTCACACCTCACACACACTGCCCGTCTCCCTGTCACACCTCACACACACTGCCTGTCTCCCTGTCACTCCTCACACACACTGCCTGTCTCCCTGTCACACATCACACACACTGCCTGTCTCCCTGTCACACCTCACACACACTGCCTGTCTCCCTGTCACACCTCACACACACTGCCTGTCTCCCTGTCACACCTCACACACTGCCTGTATCCCTGTCACACATCACACACACTGCCTGTCTCCCTGTCACTCCTCACACACACTGCCTGTCTCCCTGTCACACCTCACACACACTGCCTGTCTCCCTGTCACACCTCACACACACTGCCTGTCTCCCTGTCACACCTCACACACACTGCCTGTCTCCCTGTCACACCTCACACACACTGCCCGTCTCCCTGTCACTCCTCACACACACTGCCTGTCTCCCTGTCACACATCACACACACTGCCCGTCTCCCTGTCACTCCTCACACACACTGCCTGTCTCCCTGTCACACCTCACACACACTGCCTGTCTCCCTGTCACACCTCACACACACTGCCTGTCTCCCTGTCACACATCACACACACTGCCCGTCTCCCTGTCACTCCTCACACACACTGCCTGTCTCCCTGTCACACATCACACACACTGCCTGTCTCCCTGTCACTCCTCACACACACTGCCCGTCTCCCTGTCACACATCACACACACTGCCCGTCTCCCTGTCACTCCTCACACACACTGCCTGTCTCCCTGTCACTCCTCACACACACTGCCTGTCTCCCTGTCACATCTCACACACACTGCCTGTCTCCCTGTCACACCTCACACACACTGCCCGTCTCCCTGTCACACCTCACACACACTGCCTGTCTCCCTGTCACTCCTCACACACACTGCCCGTCTCCCTGTCACTCCTCACACACACTGCCCGTCTCCCTGTCACTCCTCACACACACTACCCGTCTCCCTGTCACTCCTCACACACACTGCCTGTCTCCCTGTCACACATCACACACACTGCCTGTCTCCCTGTCACTCCTCACACACACTGCCTGTCTCCCTGTCACTCCTCACACACACTGCCTGTCTCCCTGTCACACCTCACACACACTGCCTGTCTCCCTGTCACACCTCACACACACTGCCTGTCTCCCTGTCACACCTCACACACACTGCCTGTCTCCCTGTCACACCTCACACACAGTGCCTGTCTCCCTGTCACACCTCACACACACTGCCTGTCTCTCTGTCACACCTCACACACACTGCCTGTCTCCCTGTCACACCTCACACACACTGCCTGTCTCCCTATCACTCCTCACACACACTGCCCGTCTCCCTGTCACTCCTCACACACACTGCCCGTCTCCCTGTCACACCTCACACACACTGCCTGTCTCCCTGTCACACATCACACACACTGCCTGTCTCCCTGTCACTCCTCACACACACTGCCTGTCTCCCTGTCACACCTCACACACACTGCCTGTCTCACTGTCACACCTCACACACACTGTCTGTCTCCCTGTCACTCCTCACACACACTGCCCGTCTCCCTGTCACACCTCACACACACTGCCTGTCTCCCTGTCACACATCACACACACTGCCTGTCTCCCTGTCACTCCTCACACACACTGCCTGTCTCCCTGTCACACATCACACACACTGCCTGTCTCCCTGTCACTCCTCACACACACTGCCCGTCTCCCTGTCACACCTCACACACACTGCCTGTCTCCCTGTCACACATCACACACACTGCCTGTCTCCCTGTCACTCCTCACACACACTGCCTGTCTCCCTGTCACTCCTCACACACACTGCCCGTCTCCCTGTCACACCTCACACACACTGCCTGTCTCCCTGTCACACATCACACACACTGCCTGTCTCCCTGTCACTCCTCACACACACTGCCTGTCTCCCTGTCACATCTCACACACACTGCCTGTCTCCCTGTCACACATCACACACACTGCCTGTCTCCCTGTCACTCCTTACACACACTGCCCGTCTCCCTGTCACACCTCACACACACTGCCTGTCTCCCTGTCACTCCTCACACACACTGCCTGTCTCCCTGTCACACCTCACACACACTGCCTGTCTCCCTGTCACTCCTCACACACACTGCCTGTCTCCCTGTCACATCTCACACACACACTGCCTGTCTCCCTGTCACACATCACACACACTGCCTGTCTCCCTGTCACACATCACACACACTGCCTGTCTCCCTGTCACATCTCACACACACTGCCTGTCTCCCTGTCACACATCACACACACTGCCCGTCTCCCTGTCACACCTCACACACACTGCCTGTCTCCCCGTCACATCTCACACACACTGCCCGTCTCCCCGTCACACCTCACACACACTGCCTGTCTCCCTGTCACATCTCACACACACTGCCCGTCTCCCTGTCACACCTCACACACACTGCCTGTCTCCCTGTCACACCTCACACACACTGCCCGTCTCCCTGTCACACCTCACACACACACTGCCTGTCTCCCTGTCACATTTCACACACACTGCCTGTCTCCCTGTCACACCTCACACACACTGCCTGTCTCCCTGTCACACCTCACACACACTGCCTGTCTCCCTGTCACTCCTCACACACACTGCCTGTCTCCCTGTCACTCATCACACACACTGCCTGTCACACCTCACACACACTGCCTGTCTCCCTGTCACACCTCACACACACTCCCTGTCACACCTCACACACACTGCCTGTCTCCCTGTCGCATCTCACACACAATGCCTGTCTCCCTGTCACACCTTCCACACACTGCCCGTCTCCATGTCACACCCCACACACACTGCCCGTCTCCCTGTCGCACCTCACACACACTGCCTGTATCCCTGTCACACCTCACACACACTGCCCGTCTCCCTGTCACACCTCACACACACTGCCCGTCTCCCTGTCACTCCTCACACACACTGCCCGTCTCCCTGTCGCATCTCACACACACTGCCTGTCTCCCTGTCACACCTCACACACACTCCCTGTCACACCTCACACACACTGCCTGTCTCCCTGTCGCATCTCACACACAATGCCTGTCTCCCTGTCACACCTCACACACACTGCCTGTCTCCCTGTCACACCTCACACACACTGCCCGTCTCCCTGTCACACCTCACACACACTGCCTGTCTCCCTGTCACTCCTCACACACACTGCCCGTCTCCCTGTCACACCTCACACACACTGCCTGTCTCCCTGTCACACCTCACACACACTGCCTGTCTCCCTGTCACACCTCACACACACTGCCTGTCTCCCTGTCACACCTCACACACACTGCCTGTCTCCCTGTCACACCTCACACACACTGCCCGTCTCCCTGTCACTCCTCACACACACTGCCCGTCTCCCTGTCACTCCTCACACACACTGCCCGTCTCCCTGTCACACCTCACACACACTGCCTGTCTCCCTGTCACACCTCACACACACTGCCTGTCTCCCTGTTACACCTCACACACACTGCCTGTCTCCCTGTCACTCCTCACACACACTGCCCGTCTCCCTGTGACACCTCACTCACACTGCCTGTCTCCCTGTCACACCTCACACACACTGCCTGTCTCCCTGTCACATCTCACACACACTGCCTGTCTCCCTGTCACTCCTCACACACACTGCCTGTCTCCCTGTCACTCCTCACACACACTGCCCGTCTCCCTGTCACACCTCACACACACTGCCTGTCTCCCTGTCACTCCTCACACACACTGCCCGTCTCCCTGTCACACCTCACACACACTGCCTGTCTCCCTGTCACACCTCACACACACTGGCTGTCTCCCTGTCACACCTCACACACACTGTCTGTCTCCCTGTCACTCCTCACACACACTGCCTGTCTCACTGTCACACCTCACACACACTGCCTGTCTCCCTGTCACACCTCACACACACTGCCCGTCTCCCTGTCACACCTCACACACACTGCCTGTCTCCCTGTCACATCTCACACACACTGCCCGTCTTCCTGTCACACCTCACACACACTGCCCGTCTCCCTGTCACATCTCACACACACTGCCTGTCTCCCTATCACACCTCACACACACTGCCTGTCTCCCTGTCACACCTCACACACACACTGCCTGTCTCCCTGTCACACCTCACACACACTGCCTGTCTCCCTGTCACACCTCACACACACTGCCTGTCTCCCTGTCACACCTCACACACACTGCCTGTCTCCCTGTCACACCTCACACACACTGCCCGTCTCCCTGTCACACCTCACACACACTGCCCGTCTCCCTGTCACACCTCACACACTTTGCCCGTCTCCCTGTCACACCTCACACACACTGCCCGTCTCCCTGTCACACCTCATACACACTGCCTGTCTCCCTGTCACACCTCACACACACTGCCTGTCTCCCTGTCACACCTCACACACTGCCCGTCTCCCTGTCACACCTCACACACACTGCCCGTCTCCCTGTAACTCCTCACACACACTGCCCGTCTCCCTGTCACTCCTCACACACACTGCCCGTCTCCCTGTCACAACTCACACACACTGCCCGTCTCCCTGTCACTCCTCACACACACTGCCCGTCTCCCTGTCCCTCCTCACACACACTGCCTGTATCCCTGTCACACCTCACACACACTGCCTGTCTCCCTGTCACACCTCACACACACTGCCCGTCTCCCTGTCACACCTCACACACACTGCCCGTCTCCCTGTCACTCCTCACACACACTGCCTGTCTCCCTGTCACACCTCACACACACTGCCTGTCTCCCTGTCACTCCTCACACACACTGCCTGTCTCCCTGTCACATCTCACACACACACTGCCTGTCTCCCTGTCACACATCACACACACTGCCTGTCTCCCTGTCACACATCACACACACTGCCTGTCTCCCTGTCACATCTCACACACACTGCCTGTCTCCCTGTCACACATCACACACACTGCCCGTCTCCCTGTCACACCTCACACACACTGCCTGTCTCCCCGTCACATCTCACACACACTGCCCGTCTCCCCGTCACACCTCACACACACTGCCTGTCTCCCTGTCACATCTCACACACACTGCCCGTCTCCCTGCCACACCTTACACACACTGCCTGTCTCCCTGTCACACCTCACACACACTGCCCGTCTCCCTGTCACACCTCACACACACACTGCCTGTCTCCCTGTCACATTTCACACACACTGCCTGTCTCCCTGTCACACCTCACACACACTGCCTGTCTCCCTGTCACACATCACACACACTGCCTGTCTCCCTGTCACACATCACACACACTGCCTGTCTCCCTGTCACTCCTCACACACACTGCCTGTCTCCCTGTCACTCCTCACACACACTGCCTGTCTCCCTGTCACACCTCACACACATTGCCTGTCTCCCTGTCACACCTCACACACACTGCCTGTCTCCCTGTCACACCTCACACACACTGCCTGTCTCCCTGTCACACCTCACACACACTCCCTGTCACACCTCACACACACTGCCTGTCTCCCTGTCACACCTCACACACACTCCCTGTCACACCTCACACACACTGCCTGTCTCCCTGTCGCATCTCACACACAATGCCTGTCTCCCTGTCACACCTCACACACACTGCCCGTCTCCATGTCACACCCCACACACACTGCCCGTCTCCCTGTCGCACCTCACACACACTGCCTGTATCCCTGTCACACCTCACACACACTGCCCGTCTCCCTGTCACTCCTCACACACACTGCCCGTCTCCCTGTCGCATCTCACACACACTGCCTGTCTCCCTGTCACACCTCACACACACTCCCTGTCACACCTCACACACACTGCCTGTCTCCCTGTCGCATCTCACACACAATGCCTGTCTCCCTGTCACACCTCACACACACTGCCTGTCTCCCTCTCACACCTCACACACACTGCCCGTCTCCCTGTCACACCTCACACACACTGCCTGTCTCCCTGTCACTCCTCACACACACTGCCCGTCTCCCTGTCACACCTCACACACACTGCCCGTCTCCCTGTCACACCTCACACACACTGCCTGTCTCCCTGTCACACCTCACACACACTGTCTGTCTCCCTGTCACTCCTCACACACACTGCCTGTCTCACTGTCACACCTCACACACACTGCCTGTCTCCCTGTCACACCTCACACACACTGCCCGTCTCCCTGTCACACCTCACACACACTGCCTGTCTCCCTGTCACATCTCACACACACTGCCCGTCTTCCTGTCACACCTCACACACACTGCCCGTCTCCCTGTCACATCTCACACACACTGCCTGTCTCCCTATCACACCTCACACACACTGCCTGTCTCCCTGTCACACCTCACACACACACTGCCTGTCTCCCTGTCACACCTCACACACACTGCCTGTCTCCCTGTCACACCTCACACACACTGCCTGTCTCCCTGTCACACCTCACACACACTGCCTGTCTCCCTGTCACACCTCACACACACTGCCCGTCTCCCTGTCACACCTCACACACACTGCCCGTCTCCCTGTCACACCTCACACACTTTGCCCGTCTCCCTGTCACACCTCACACACACTGCCCGTCTCCCTGTCACACCTCATACACACTGCCTGTCTCCCTGTCACACCTCACACACACTGCCTGTCTCCCTGTCACACCTCACACACTGCCCGTCTCCCTGTCACACCTCACACACACTGCCCGTCTCCCTGTAACTCCTCACACACACTGCCCGTCTCCCTGTCACTCCTCACACACACTGCCCGTCTCCCTGTCACAACTCACACACACTGCCCGTCTCCCTGTCACTCCTCACACACACTGCCCGTCTCCCTGTCCCTCCTCACACACACTGCCTGTATCCCTGTCACACCTCACACACACTGCCTGTCTCCCTGTCACACCTCACACACACTGCCCGTCTCCCTGTCACACCTCACACACACTGCCCGTCTCCCTGTCACTCCTCACACACACTGCCTGTCTCCCTGTCACACCTCACACACACTGCCTGTCTCCCTGTCACTCCTCACACACACTGCCTGTCTCCCTGTCACATCTCACACACACACTGCCTGTCTCCCTGTCACACATCACACACACTGCCTGTCTCCCTGTCACACATCACACACACTGCCTGTCTCCCTGTCACATCTCACACACACTGCCTGTCTCCCTGTCACACATCACACACACTGCCCGTCTCCCTGTCACACCTCACACACACTGCCTGTCTCCCCGTCACATCTCACACACACTGCCCGTCTCCCCGTCACACCTCACACACACTGCCTGTCTCCCTGTCACATCTCACACACACTGCCCGTCTCCCTGTCACACCTTACACACACTGCCTGTCTCCCTGTCACACCTCACACACACTGCCCGTCTCCCTGTCACACCTCACACACACACTGCCTGTCTCCCTGTCACATTTCACACACACTGCCTGTCTCCCTGTCACACCTCACACACACTGCCTGTCTCCCTGTCACACATCACACACACTGCCTGTCTCCCTGTCACACATCACACACACTGCCTGTCTCCCTGTCACTCCTCACACACACTGCCTGTCTCCCTGTCACTCCTCACACACACTGCCTGTCTCCCTGTCACACCTCACACACACTGCCTGTCTCCCTGTCACACCTCACACACACTGCCTGTCTCCCTGTCACACCTCACACACACTGCCTGTCTCCCTGTCACACCTCACACACACTCCCTGTCACACCTCACACACACTGCCTGTCTCCCTGTCACACCTCACACACACTCCCTGTCACACCTCACACACACTGCCTGTCTCCCTGTCGCATCTCACACACAATGCCTGTCTCCCTGTCACACCTCACACACACTGCCCGTCTCCATGTCACACCCCACACACACTGCCCGTCTCCCTGTCGCACCTCACACACACTGCCTGTATCCCTGTCACACCTCACACACACTGCCCGTCTCCCTGTCACTCCTCACACACACTGCCCGTCTCCCTGTCGCATCTCACACACACTGCCTGTCTCCCTGTCACACCTCACACCCACTCCCTGTCACACCTCACACACACTGCCTGTCTCCCTGTCGCATCTCACACACAATGCCTGTCTCCCTGTCACACCTCACACACACTGCCTGTCTCCCTGTCACACCTCACACACACTGCCCGTCTCCCTGTCACACCTCACACACACTGCCTGTCTCCCTGTCACTCCTCACACACACTGCCCGTCTCCCTGTCACACCTCACACACACTGCCTGTCTCCCTGTCACACCTCACACACACTGCCTGTCTCCCTGTCACACCTCACACACACTGCCTGTCTCCCTGTCACACCTCACACACACTGCCTGTCTCCCTGTCACACCTCACACACACTGCCTGTCTCCCTGTCACTCCTCACACACACTGCCCGTCTCCCTGTCACTCCTCACACACACTGCCCGTCTCCCTGTCACACCTCACACACACTGCCTGTCTCCCTGTCACACCTCACACACACTGCCTGTCTCCCTGTTACACCTCACACACACTGCCCGTCTCCCTGTCCCACCTCACACACACTGCCTGTCTCCCTGTCACACCTCACACACACTGCCCGTCTCCCTGTCACTCTTCACACACACTGCCTGTCTCCCTGTCACTCCTCACACACACTGCCCGTCTCCCTGTC
The DNA here is from genome assembly GCF_028390025.1 of Pseudophryne corroboree. Lineage (NCBI taxonomy): Eukaryota > Metazoa > Chordata > Amphibia > Anura > Myobatrachidae > Pseudophryne > Pseudophryne corroboree. Next base: position 139,506 of record NW_026970506.1, read on the forward strand.
ACACCTCACACACACTGCCTGTCTCCCTGTCACTCCTCACACACACTGCCTGTCTCCCTGTCACACATCACACACACTGCCCGTCTCCCTGTCACACCTCACACACACTGCCTGTCTCCCTGTCACACCTCACACACACTGCCCGTCTCTCTGTCACACCTCACACACAGTGCCTGTCTCCCTGTCACACATCACACACACTGCCCGTCTCCCTGTCACACCTCATACACACACTGCCCGTCTCCCTGTCACACCTCATACACATACTGCCCGTCTCCCTGTCCCACCTCACACACACTGCCTGTCTCCCTGTCACACCTCACACACACTGCCCGTCTCTCTGTCACACCTCACACACACTGCCTATCTCCCTGTCACACATCACACACACTGCCCGTCTCCCTGTCACACATCACACACACTGCCCGTCTCTCTGTCACACCTCACACACACTGCCTGTCTCCCTGTCACTCCTCACACACACTGCCTGTCTCCCTGTCACACATCACACACACTGCCCGTCTCTCTGTCACACCTCACACACACTGCCCGTCTCTCTGTCACACCTCACACACACTGCCTGTCTCCCTGTCACTCCTCACACACACTGCCCGTCTCCCTGTCACACATCACACACACTGCCCGTCTCTCTGTCACACCTCACACACACTGCCCGTCTCTCTGTCACACCTCACACACACTGCCTGTCTCCCTGTCACACCTCACACACACTGCCTGTCTCCCTGTCACACCTCACACACACTGCCTGTCTCCCTGTCACTCCTCACACACACTGCCCGTCTCCCTGTCACACCTCACACACACTGCCTGTCTCCCTGTCACACCTCACACACACTGCCTGTCTCCCTGTCACATCTCACACACACTACCTGTCTCCCTGTCACACCTCACACACACTGCCTGTCTCCCTGTCACTCCTCACACACACTGCCTGTCTCCCTGTCACTCCTCACACACACTGCCCGTCTCCCTGTCACACATCACACACACTGCCCGTCTCTCTGTCACACCTCACACACACTGCCCGTCTCTCTGTCACACCTCACACACACTGCCTGTCTCCCTGTCACACATCACACACACTGCCTGTCTCCCTGTCACACCTCACACACACTGCCCGTCTCCCTGTCACACATCACACACACTGCCCGTCTCTCTGTCACACCTCACACACACTGCCCGTCTCTCTGTCACACCTCACACACACTGCCTGTCTCCCTGTCACATCTCATACACACACTGCCTGTCTCCCTGTCACTCCTCACACACACTGCCCGTCTCCCTGTCACACCTCACACACACTGCCTGTCTCCCTGTCACTCCTCACACACACTGCCTGTCTCCCTGTCACACATCACACACACTGCCCGTCTCCCTGTCACACCTCACACACACTGCCTGTCTCCCTGTCACTCCTCACACACACTGCCCGTCTCCCTGTCACACCTCACACACACTGCCTGTCTCCCTGTCACACATCACACACACTGCCCGTCTCCCTGTCACACCTCATACACACTGCCTGTCTCCCTGTCACACCTCACACACACTGCCTGTCTCCCTGTCACACATCACACACACTGCCCGTCTCTCTGTCACACCTCACACACACTGCCCGTCTCTCTGTCACACCTCACACACACTGCCTGTCTCCCTGTCACACCTCACACACACTGCCTGTCTCCCTGTCACACCTCACACACACTGCCTGTCTCCCTGTCACTCCTCACACACACTGCCCGTCTCCCTGTCACACCTCACACACACTGCCTGTCTCCCTGTCACACCTCACACACACTGCCCGTCTCCCTGTCACTCCTCACACACACTGCCCGTCTCCCTGTCCCACCTCACACACACTGCCTGTCTCCCTGTCACGCCTCACACACACTGCCCGTCTCCCTGTCACTCCTCACACACACTGCCCGTCTCCCTGTCACTCCTCACACACACTGCCCGTCTCCCTGTCCCACCTCACACACACTGCCTGTCTCCCTGTCACGCCTCACACACACTGCCTGTCTCCCTGTCACTCCTCACACACACTGCCCGTCTCCCTGTCACACCTCACACACACTGCCTGTCTCCCTGTCACTCCTCACACACACTGCCCGTCTCCCTGTCACACCTCACACACACTCCCTGTCACACCTCACACACACTGCCTGTCTCCCTGTCACACCTCACACACACTGCCTGTCTCCCTGTCACACCTCACACACACTGCCTGTCTACCTGTCACTCCTCACACACACTGCCCGTCTCCCTGTCACACCTCACACACACTGCCCGTCTCCCTGTCACACCTCACACACACTGCCTGTCTCCCTGTCACACCTCACACACACTGCCCGTCTCCCTGTCACACCTCACACACACTGCCTGTCTCCCTGTCACACCTCACACACACTGCCTGTATCCCTGTCACACCTCACACACACTGCCTGTCTCCCTGTCACACCTCACACACACTGCCCGTCTCCCTGTCACACCTCACACACACTGCCTGTCTCCCTGTCACTCATCACACACACTGCCTGTCTCCCTGTCACACCTCACACACACTGCCTGTCTCCCTGTCACATCTCACACACACTGCCCGTCTCCCTGTCACACCTCACACACACTGCCTGTATCCCTGTCACTCCTCACACACACTGCCTGTCTCTCTGTCACACCTCACACACACTGCCCGTCTCCCTGTCACACCTCACACACACTGCCTGTCTCCCTGTCACTCCTCACACACACTGCCCGTCTCCCTGTCACACCTCACACACACTGCCTGTCTCCCTGTCACACCTCACACACACTGCCTGTCTCCCTGTCACACCTCACACACTGCCCGTCTCCCTGTCACTCCTCACACACACTGCCTGTCTCCCTGTCACACATCACACACACTGCCCGTCTCCCTGTCACTCCTCACACACACTGCCTGTCTCCCTGTCACTCCTCACACACACTGCCCGTCTCCCTGTCACATCTCACACACACTGCCTGTCTCCCTGTCACATCTCACACACACTGCCTGTCTCCCTGTCACTCCTCACACACACTGCCCGTCTCCCTGTCACACCTCACACACACTGCCTGTCTCCCTGTCACTCCTCACACACACTGCCCGTCTCCCTGTCACACCTCACACACACTCCCTGTCACACCTCACACACACTGCCTGTCTCCCTGTCACACCTCACACACACTGCCTGTCTCCCTGTCACACCTCACACACACTGCCTGTCTACCTGTCACTCCTCACACACACTGCCCGTCTCCCTGTCACACCTCACACACACTGCCCGTCTCCCTGTCACACCTCACACACACTGCCTGTCTCCCTGTCACACCTCACACACACTGCCCGTCTCCCTGTCACACCTCACACACACTGCCTGTCTCCCTGTCACTCATCACACACACTGCCTGTCTCCCTGTCACACCTCACACACACTGCCTGTATCCCTGTCACACCTCACACACACTGCCTGTCTCCCTGTCACACCTCACACACACTGCCCGTCTCCCTGTCACACCTCACACACACTGCCTGTCTCCCTGTCACTCATCACACACACTGCCTGTCTCCCTGTCACACCTCACACACACTGCCTGTCTCCCTGTCACATCTCACACACACTGCCCGTCTCCCTGTCACACCTCACACACACTGCCTGTATCCCTGTCACTCCTCACACACACTGCCTGTCTCTCTGTCACACCTCACACACACTGCCCGTCTCCCTGTCACACCTCACACACACTGCCTGTCTCCCTGTCACTCCTCACACACACTGCCCGTCTCCCTGTCACACCTCACACACACTGCCTGTCTCCCTGTCACACCTCACACACACTGCCTGTCTCCCTGTCACACCTCACACACTGCCCGTCTCCCTGTCACTCCTCACACACACTGCCTGTCTCCCTGTCACACATCACACACACTGCCCGTCTCCCTGTCACTCCTCACACACACTGCCTGTCTCCCTGTCACTCCTCACACACACTGCCCGTCTCCCTGTCACACCTCACACACTGCCCGTCTCCCTGTCACACCTCACACACACTGCCTGTCTCCCTGTCACTCCTCACACACACTGCCTGTCTCCCTGTCACACATCACACACACTGCCTGTCTCCCTGTCACACCTCACACACACTGCCTGTCTCCCTGTCACACCTCACACACACTGCCTGTCTCCCTGTCACACCTCACACACACTGCCTGTCTCCCTGTCACACCTCACACACTGCCTGTATCCCTGTCACACATCACACACACTGCCTGTCTCCCTGTCACTCCTCACACACACTGCCTGTCTCCCTGTCACACCTCACACACACTGCCTGTCTCCCTGTCACACCTCACACACACTGCCTGTCTCCCTGTCACACCTCACACACACACTGCCTGTCTCCCTGTCACACCTCACACACACTGCCCGTCTCCCTGTCACTCCTCACACACACTGCCTGTCTCCCTGTCACACATCACACACACTGCCCGTCTCCCTGTCACTCCTCACACACACTGCCTGTCTCCCTGTCACACCTCACACACACTGCCTGTCTCCCTGTCACACCTCACACACACTGCCTGTCTCCCTGTCACACATCACACACACTGCCCGTCTCCCTGTCACTCCTCACACACACTGCCTGTCTCCCTGTCACACATCACACACACTGCCTGTCTCCCTGTCACTCCTCACACACACTGCCCGTCTCCCTGTCACACATCACACACACTGCCCGTCTCCCTGTCACTCCTCACACACACTGCCTGTCTCCCTGTCACTCCTCACACACACTGCCTGTCTCCCTGTCACATCTCACACACACTGCCTGTCTCCCTGTCACACCTCACACACACTGCCCGTCTCCCTGTCACATCTCACACACACTGCCTGTCTCCCTATCACACCTCACACACACTGCCTGTCTCCCTGTCACACCTCACACACACACTGCCTGTCTCCCTGTCACACCTCACACACACTGCCTGTCTCCCTGTCACACCTCACACACACTGCCTGTCTCCCTGTCACACCTCACACACACTGCCTGTCTCCCTGTCACACCTCACACACACTGCCCGTCTCCCTGTCACACCTCACACACACTGCCCGTCTCCCTGTCACACCTCACACACTTTGCCCGTCTCCCTGTCACACCTCACACACACTGCCCGTCTCCCTGTCACACCTCATACACACTGCCTGTCTCCCTGTCACACCTCACACACACTGCCTGTCTCCCTGTCACACCTCACACACTGCCCGTCTCCCTGTCACACCTCACACACACTGCCCGTCTCCCTGTAACTCCTCACACACACTGCCCGTCTCCCTGTCACTCCTCACACACACTGCCCGTCTCCCTGTCACACCTCACACACACTGCCCGTCTCCCTGTCACTCCTCACACACACTGCCCGTCTCCCTGTCCCTCCTCACACACACTGCCTGTATCCCTGTCACACCTCACACACACTGCCTGTCTCCCTGTCACACCTCACACACACTGCCCGTCTCCCTGTCACACCTCACACACACTGCCCGTCTCCCTGTCACTCCTCACACACACTGCCTGTCTCCCTGTCACACCTCACACACACTGCCTGTCTCCCTGTCACTCCTCACACACACTGCCTGTCTCCCTGTCACATCTCACACACACACTGCCTGTCTCCCTGTCACACATCACACACACTGCCTGTCTCCCTGTCACACATCACACACACTGCCTGTCTCCCTGTCACATCTCACACACACTGCCTGTCTCCCTGTCACACATCACACACACTGCCCGTCTCCCTGTCACACCTCACACACACTGCCTGTCTCCCCGTCACATCTCACACACACTGCCCGTCTCCCCGTCACACCTCACACACACTGCCTGTCTCCCTGTCACATCTCACACACACTGCCCGTCTCCCTGTCACACCTTACACACACTGCCTGTCTCCCTGTCACACCTCACACACACTGCCCGTCTCCCTGTCACACCTCACACACACACTGCCTGTCTCCCTGTCACATTTCACACACACTGCCTGTCTCCCTGTCACACCTCACACACACTGCCTGTCTCCCTGTCACACATCACACACACTGCCTGTCTCCCTGTCACACATCACACACACTGCCTGTCTCCCTGTCACTCCTCACACACACTGCCTGTCTCCCTGTCACTCCTCACACACACTGCCTGTCTCCCTGTCACACCTCACACACACTGCCTGTCTCCCTGTCACACCTCACACACACTGCCTGTCTCCCTGTCACACCTCACACACACTGCCTGTCTCCCTGTCACACCTCACACACACTCCCTGTCACACCTCACACACACTGCCTGTCTCCCTGTCACACCTCACACACACTCCCTGTCACACCTCACACACACTGCCTGTCTCCCTGTCGCATCTCACACACAATGCCTGTCTCCCTGTCACACCTCACACACACTGCCCGTCTCCATGTCACACCCCACACACACTGCCCGTCTCCCTGTCGCACCTCACACACACTGCCTGTATCCCTGTCACACCTCACACACACTGCCCGTCTCCCTGTCACTCCTCACACACACTGCCCGTCTCCCTGTCGCATCTCACACACACTGCCTGTCTCCCTGTCACACCTCACACACACTCCCTGTCACACCTCACACACACTGCCTGTCTCCCTGTCGCATCTCACACACAATGCCTGTCTCCCTGTCACACCTCACACACACTGCCTGTCTCCCTGTCACACCTCACACACACTGCCCGTCTCCCTGTCACACCTCACACACACTGCCTGTCTCCCTGTCACTCCTCACACACACTGCCCGTCTCCCTGTCACACCTCACACACACTGCCTGTCTCCCTGTCACACCTCACACACACTGCCTGTCTCCCTGTCACACCTCACACACACTGCCTGTCTCCCTGTCACACCTCACACACACTGCCTGTCTCCCTGTCACACCTCACACACACTGCCTGTCTCCCTGTCACTCCTCACACACACTGCCCGTCTCCCTGTCACTCCTCACACACACTGCCCGTCTCCCTGTCACACCTCACACACACTGCCTGTCTCCCTGTCACACCTCACACACACTGCCTGTCTCCCTGTTACACCTCACACACACTGTCTGTCTCCCTGTCACTCCTCACACACACTGCCCGTCTCCCTGTGACACCTCACACACACACTGCCTGTCTCCCTGTCACATCTCACACACACTGCCTGTCTCCCTGTCACTCCTCACACACACTGCCTGTCTCCCTGTCACTCCTCACACACACTGCCCGTCTCCCTGTCACACATCACACACACTGCCCGTCTCTCTGTCACACCTCACACACACTGCCCGTCTCTCTGTCACACCTCACACACACTGCCTGTCTCCCTGTCACTCCTCACACACACTGCCCGTCTCCCTGTCACTCCTCACACACACTGCCCGTCTCCCTGTCACACCTCACACACACTGCCTGTCTCCCTGTCACACCTCACACACACTGCCTGTCTCCCTGTTACACCTCACACACACTGTCTGTCTCCCTGTCACTCCTCACACACACTGCCCGTCTCCCTGTGACACCTCACACACACTGCCTGTCTCCCTGTCACATCTCACACACACTGCCTGTCTCCCTGTCACTCCTCACACACACTGCCTGTCTCCCTGTCACTCCTCACACACACTGCCCGTCTCCCTGTCACACATCACACACACTGCCCGTCTCTCTGTCACACCTCACACACACTGCCCGTCTCTCTGTCACACCTCACACACACTGCCCGTCTCCCTGTCACACCTCACACACACTGCCTGTCTCCCTGTCACATCTCACACACACTGCCTGTCTCCCTGTCACTCCTCACACACACTGCCTGTCTCCCTGTCACTCCTCACACACACTGCCCGTCTCCCTGTCACACATCACACACACTGCCCGTCTCTCTGTCACACCTCACACACACTGCCCGTCTCTCTGTCACAACTCACACACACTGCCTGTCTCCCTGTCACACATCACACACACTGCCTGTCTCCCTGTCACTCCTCACACACACTGCCCGTCTCCCTATCACACATCACACACACTGCCCGTCTCTCTGTCACACCTCACACACACTGCCCGTCTCTCTGTCACACCTCACACACACTGCCTGTCTCCCTGTCACATCTCATACACACACTGCCCGTCTCCCTGTCACTCCTCACACACACTGCCCGTCTCCCTGTCACACCTCACACACACTGCCTGTCTCCCTGTCACTCCTCACACACACTGCCTGTCTCCCTGTCACACATCACACACACTGCCCGTCTCCCTGTCACACCTCACACACACTGCCTGTCTCCCTGTCACACCTCACACACACTGCCCTTCTCCCTGTCACACCTCACACACACTGCCTGTCTCCCTGTCACACATCACACACACTGCCCGTCTCCCTGTCACACCTCATACACACACTGCCCGTCTCCCTGTCCCACCTCACACACACTGCCTGTCTCCCTGTCACACCTCACACACACTGCCCGTCTCCCTGTCACTCTTCACACACACTGCCTGTCTCCCTGTCACACATCACACACACTGCCCGTCTCCCTGTCACACCTCATATACACACTGCCTGTCTCCCTGTCACTCCTCACACACACTGCCCGTCTCCCTGTCACACCTCACACACACTGCCTGTCTCCCTGTCACTCCTCACACACACTGCCTGTCTCCCTGTCACACATCACACACACTGCCCGTCTCCCTGTCACACCTCACACACACTGCCTGTCTCCCTGTCACTCCTCACACACACTGCCCGTCTCCCTGTCACATCTCACACACACTGCCTGTCTCCCTGTCACACCTCACACACACTGCCTGTCTCCCTGTCACACCTCACACACACTGCCTGTCTCCCTGTCACACCTCACACACACTGCCTGTCTCCCTGTCACATCTCACACACACTGCCCGTCTCCCTGTCACACATCACACACACTGCCCGTCTCTCTGTCACACCTCACACACACTGCCCGTCTCTCTGTCACACCTCACACACACTGCCTGTCTCCCTGTCACTCCTCACACACACTGCCCGTCTCCCTGTCACACATCACACACACTGCCCGTCTCTCTGTCACACCTCACACACACTGCCCGTCTCTCTGTCACACCTCACACACACTGCCTGTCTCCCTGTCACACCTCACACACACTGCCTGTCTCCCTGTCACACCTCACACACACTGCCTGTCTCCCTGTCACTCCTCACACACACTGCCCGTCTCCCTGTCACACCTCACACACACTGCCTGTCTCCCTGTCACACCTCACACACACTGCCTGTCTCCCTGTCACATCTCACACACACTACCTGTCTCCCTGTCACACCTCACACACACTGCCTGTCTCCCTGTCACTCCTCACACACACTGCCTGTCTCCCTGTCACTCCTCACACACACACTGCCCGTCTCCCTGTCACACATCACACACACTGCCCATCTCTCTGTCACACCTCACACACACTGCCCGTCTCTCTGTCACACCTCACACACACTGCCTGTCTCCCTGTCACACATCACACACACTGCCTGTCTCCCTGTCACTCCTCACACACACTGCCCGTCTCCCTGTCACACATCACACACACTGCCCGTCTCTCTGTCACACCTCACACACACTGCCCGTCTCTCTGTCACACCTCACACACACTGCCTGTCTCCCTGTCACATCTCATACACACACTGCCTGTCTCCCTGTCACTCCTCACACACACTGCCCGTCTCCCTGTCACACCTCACACACACTGCCTGTCTCCCTGTCACTCCTCACACACACTGCCTGTCTCCCTGTCACACATCACACACACTGCCCGTCTCCCTGTCACACCTCACACACACTGCCTGTCTCCCTGTCACTCCTCACACACACTGCCCGTCTCCCTGTCACACCTCACACACACTGCCTGTCTCCCTGTCACACATCACACACACTGCCCGTCTCCCTGTCACACCTCATACACACACTGCCCGTCTCCCTGTCCCACCTCACACACACTGCCTGTCTCCCTGTCACACCTCACACACACTGCCCGTCTCCCTGTCACTCCTCACACACACTGCCTGTCTCCCTGTCACTCCTCACACACACTGCCCGTCTCCCTGTCACACCTCACACACACTGCCTGTCTCCCTGTCACTTCTCACACACACTGCCTGTCTCCCTGTCACACATCACACACACTGCCCGTCTCCCTGTCACACCTCCCACACACTGCCTGTCTCCCTGTCACTCCTCACACACACTGCCCGTCTCCCTGTCACACCTCACACACACTGCCTATCTCCCTGTCACACATCACACATACTGCCCGTCTCCCTGTCACACCTCATACACACACTGCCCGTCTCCCTGTCCCACCTCACACACACTGCCTGTCTCCCTGTCACACCTCACACACACTGCCCGTCTCCCTGTCACACCTCACACACACTGCCTGTCTCCCTGTCACTCCTCACACACACTGCCTGTCTCCCTGTCACACATCACACACACTGCCCGTCTCCCTGTCACACCTCATACACACACTGCCTGTCTCCCTGTCACTCCTCACACACACTGCCCGTCTCCCTGTCACACCTCACACACACACTGCCTGTCTCCCTGTCACTCCTCACACACACTGCCTGTCTCCCTGTCACACATCACACACACTGCCCGTCTCCCTGTCACACCTCACACACACTGCCTGTCTCCCTGTCACTCCTCACACACACTGCCCGTCTCCCTGTCACATCTCACACACACTGCCTGTCTCCCTGTCACACCTCACACACACTGCCCGTCTCCCTGTCACACCTCACACACACTGCCTGTCTCCCTGTCACACCTCACACACACTGCCTGTCTCCCTGTCACATCTCACACACACTGTCTGTCTCCCTGTCACTCCTCACACACACTGCCCGTCTCCCTGTCACATCTCACACACACTGCCTGTCTCCCTGTCACACCTCACACACACTGCCTGTCTCCCTGTCACACCTCACACACACTGCCCGTCTCCCTGTCACACCTCACACACACTGCCCGTCTCCCTGTCACACCTCACACACACTGCCTGTCTCCCTGTCACACCTCACACACACTGCCTGTCTCCCTGTCACACATCACACACACTGCCCGTCTCCCTGTCACACATCACACACACTGCCCGTCTCTCTGTCACACCTCACACACACTGCCCGTCTCTCTGTCACACCTCACACACACTGCCTGTCTCCCTGTCACTCCTCACACACACTGCCCGTCTCCCTGTCACACATCACACACACTGCCCGTCTCTCTGTCACACCTCACACACACTGCCCGTCTCTCTGTCACACCTCACAGACACTGCCTGTCTCCCTGTCACACCTCACACACACTGCCTGTCTCCCTGTCACACCTCACACACACTGCCTGTCTCCCTGTCACTCCTCACACACACTGCCCGTCTCCCTGTCACACCTCACACACACTGCCTGTCTCCCTGTCACACCTCACACACACTGCCTGTCTCCCTGTCACATCTCACACACACTACCTGTCTCCCTGTCACACCTCACACACACTGCCTGTCTCCCTGTCACTCCTCACACACACTGCCTGTCTCCCTGTCACTCCTCACACACACACTGCCCGTCTCCCTGTCACACATCACACACACTGCCCGTCTCTCTGTCACACCTCACACACACTGCCCGTCTCTCTGTCACACCTCACACACACTGCCTGTCTCCCTGTCACACATCACACACACTGCCTGTCTCCCTGTCACTCCTCACACACACTGCCCGTCTCCCTGTCACACATCACACACACTGCCCGTCTCTCTGTCACACCTCACACACACTGCCCGTCTCTCTGTCACACCTCACACACACTGCCTGTCTCCCTGTCACATCTCATACACACACTGCCTGTCTCCCTGTCACTCCTCACACACACTGCCCGTCTCCCTGTCACACCTCACACACACTGCCTGTCTCCCTGTCACTCCTCACACACACTGCCTGTCTCCCTGTCACACATCACACACACTGCCCGTCTCCCTGTCACACCTCACACACACTGCCTGTCTCCCTGTCACTCCTCACACACACTGCCCGTCTCCCTGTCACACCTCACACACACTGCCTGTCTCCCTGTCACACATCACACACACTGCCCGTCTCCCTGTCACACCTCATACACACACTGCCCGTCTCCCTGTCCCACCTCACACACACTGCCTGTCTCCCTGTCACACCTCACACACACTGCCCGTCTCCCTGTCACTCCTCACACACACTGCCTGTCTCCCTGTCACTCCTCACACACACTGCCCGTCTCCCTGTCAAACCTCACACACACTGCCTGTCTCCCTGTCACTTCTCACACACACTGCCTGTCTCCCTGTCACACATCACACACACTGCCCGTCTCCCTGTCACACCTCCCACACACTGCCTGTCTCCCTGTCACTCCTCACACACACTGCCCGTCTCCCTGTCACACCTCACACACACTGCCTATCTCCCTGTCACACATCACACATACTGCCCGTCTCCCTGTCACACCTCATACACACACTGCCCGTCTCCCTGTCCCACCTCACACACACTGCCTGTCTCCCTGTCACACCTCACACACACTGCCCGTCTCCCTGTCACACCTCACACACACTGCCTGTCTCCCTGTCACTCCTCACACACACTGCCTGTCTCCCTGTCACACATCACACACACTGCCCGTCTCCCTGTCACACCTCATACACACACTGCCTGTCTCCCTGTCACTCCTCACACACACTGCCCGTCTCCCTGTCACACCTCACACACACACTGCATGTCTCCCTGTCACTCCTCACACACACTGCCTGTCTCCCTGTCACACATCACACACACTGCCCGTCTCCCTGTCACACCTCACACACACTGCCTGTCTCCCTGTCACTCCTCACACACACTGCCCGTCTCCCTGTCACATCTCACACACACTGCCTGTCTCCCTGTCACACCTCACACACACTGCCCGTCTCCCTGTCACACCTCACACACACTGCCTGTCTCCCTGTCACACCTCACACACACTGCCTGTCTCCCTGTCACATCTCACACACACTACCTGTCTCCCTGTCACACCTCACACACACTGCCTGTCTCCCTGTCACACCTCACACACACTGCCCGTCTCCCTGTCACACCTCACACACACTGCCTGTCTCCCTGTCACACCTCACACACACTGCCTGTCTCCCTGTCACATCTCACACACACTGTCTGTCTCCCTGTCACACCTCACACACACTGCCCGTCTCCCTGTCACATCTCACACACACTGCCTGTCTCCCTGTCACACCTCACACACACTGCCTGTCTCCCTGTCACACCTCACACACACTGCCCGTCTCCCTGTCACACCTCACACACACTGCCCGTCTCCCTGTCACACCTCACACACACTGCCTGTCTCCCTGTCACACCTCACACACACTGCCTGTCTCCCTGTCACACATCACACACACTGCCCGTCTCCCTGTCACACATCACACACACTGCCCGTCTCTCTGTCACACCTCACACACACTGCCCGTCTCTCTGTCACACCTCACACACACTGCCTGTCTCCCTGTCACTCCTCACACACACTGCCCGTCTCCCTGTCACACATCACACACACTGCCCGTCTCTCTGTCACACCTCACACACACTGCCCGTCTCTCTGTCACACCTCACAGACACTGCCTGTCTCCCTGTCACACCTCACACACACTGCCTGTCTCCCTGTCACACCTCACACACACTGCCTGTCTCCCTGTCACTCCTCACACACACTGCCCGTCTCCCTGTCACACCTCACACACACTGCCTGTCTCCCTGTCACACCTCACACACACTGCCTGTCTCCCTGTCACATCTCACACACACTACCTGTCTCCCTGTCACACCTCACACACACTGCCTGTCTCCCTGTCACTCCTCACACACACTGCCTGTCTCCCTGTCACTCCTCACACACACACTGCCCGTCTCCCTGTCACACATCACACACACTGCCCGTCTCTCTGTCACACCTCACACACACTGCCCGTCTCTCTGTCACACCTCACACACACTGCCTGTCTCCCTGTCACACATCACACACACTGCCTGTCTCCCTGTCACTCCTCACACACACTGCCCGTCTCCCTGTCACACATCACACACACTGCCCGTCTCTCTGTCACACCTCACACACACTGCCCGTCTCTCTGTCACACCTCACACACACTGCCTGTCTCCCTGTCACATCTCATACACACACTGCCTGTCTCCCTGTCACTCCTCACACACACTGCCCGTCTCCCTGTCACACCTCACACACACTGCCTGTCTCCCTGTCACTCCTCACACACACTGCCTGTCTCCCTGTCACACATCACACACACTGCCCGTCTCCCTGTCACACGTCACACACACTGCCTGTCTCCCTGTCACTCCTCACACACACTGCCCGTCTCCCTGTCACACCTCACACACACTGCCTGTCTCCCTGTCACACATCACACACACTGCCCGTCTCCCTGTCACACCTCATACACACACTGCCCGTCTCCCTGTCCCACCTCACACACACTGCCTGTCTCCCTGTCACACCTCACACACACTGCCCGTCTCCCTGTCACACCTCATACACACACTGCCTGTCTCCCTGTCACTCCTCACACACACTGCCCGTCTCCCTGTCACATCTCATACACACACTGCCTGTCTCCCTGTCACTCCTCACACACACTGCCCGTCTCCCTGTCACACCTCACACACACTGCCTGTCTCCCTGTCACTTCTCACACACACTGCCTGTCTCCCTGTCACACATCACACACACTGCCCGTCTCCCTGTCACACCTCCCACACACTGCCTGTCTCCCTGTCACTCCTCACACACACTGCCCGTCTCACTGTCACACCTCACACACACTGCCTGTCTCCCTGTCACACATCACACACACTGCCCGTCTCCCTGTCACACCTCATACACACACTGCCCGTCTCCCTGTCCCACCTCACACACACTGCCTGTCTCCCTGTCACACCTCACACACACTGCCCGTCTCCCTGTCACTCCTCACACACACTGCCTGTCTCCGTCACTCCTCACACACACTGCCCGTCTCCCTGTCACACCTCACACACACTGCCTGTCTCCCTGTCACTTCTCACACACACTGCCTGTCTCCCTGTCACACATCACACACACTGCCCGTCTCCCTGTCACACCTCCCACACACTGCCTGTCTCCCTGTCACTCCTCACACACACTGCCCGTCTCCCTGTCACACCTCACACACACTGCCTATCTCCCTGTCACACATCACACATACTGCCCGTCTCCCTGTCACACCTCATACACACACTGCCCGTCTCCCTGTCCCACCTCACACACACTGCCTGTCTCCCTGTCACACCTCACACACACTGCCCGTCTCCCTGTCACACCTCACACACACTGCCTGTCTCCCTGTCACACATCACACACACTGCCCGTCTCCCTGTCACACCTCATACACACACTGCCTGTCTCCCTGTCACTCCTCACACACACTGCCCGTCTCCCTGTCACACCTCACACACACACTGCATGTCTCCCTGTCACTCCTCACACACACTGCCTGTCTCCCTGTCACACATCACACACACTGCCCGTCTCCCTGTCACACCTCACACACACTGCCTGTCTCCCTGTCACTCCTCACACACACTGCCCGTCTCCCTGTCACATCTCACACACACTGCCTGTCTCCCTGTCACACCTCACACACACTGCCCGTCTCCCTGTCACACCTCACACACACTGCCTGTCTCCCTGTCACACCTCACACACACTGCCTGTCTCCCTGTCACATCTCACACACACTGTCTGTCTCCCTGTCACTCCTCACACACACTGCCCGTCTCCCTGTCACATCTCACACACACTGCCTGTCTCCCTGTCACACCTCACACACACTGCCTGTCTCCCTGTCACACCTCACACACACTGCCCGTCTCCCTGTCACACCTCACACACACTGCCCGTCTCCCTGTCACACCTCACACACACTGCCTGTCTCCCTGTCACACCTCACACACACTGCCTGTCTCCCTGTCACACATCACACACACTGCCCGTCTCCCTGTCACACATCACACACACTGCCCGTCTCTCTGTCACACCTCACACACACTGCCCGTCTCTCTGTCACACCTCACACACACTGCCTGTCTCCCTGTCACTCCTCACACACACTGCCCGTCTCCCTGTCACACATCACACACACTGCCCGTCTCTCTGTCGCACCTCACACACACTGCCCGTCTCTCTGTCACACCTCACAGACACTGCCTGTCTCCCTGTCACACCTCACACACACTGCCTGTCTCCCTGTCACACCTCACACACACTGCCTGTCTCCCTGTCACTCCTCACACACACTGCCCGTCTCCCTGTCACACCTCACACACACTGCCTGTCTCCCTGTCACACCTCACACACACTGCCTGTCTCCCTGTCACATCTCACACACACTACCTGTCTCCCTGTCACACCTCACACACACTGCCTGTCTCCCTGTCACTCCTCACACACACTGCCTGTCTCCCTGTCACTCCTCACACACACACTGCCCGTCTCCCTGTCACACATCACACACACTGCCCGTCTCTCTGTCACACCTCACACACACTGCCCGTCTCTCTGTCACACCTCACACACACTGCCTGTCTCCCTGTCACACATCACACACACTGCCTGTCTCCCTGTCACTCCTCACACACACTGCCCGTCTCCCTGTCACACATCACACACACTGCCCGTCTCTCTGTCACACCTCACACACACTGCCCGTCTCTCTGTCACACCTCACACACACTGCCTGTCTCCCTGTCACATCTCATACACACACTGCCTGTCTCCCTGTCACTCCTCACACACACTGCCCGTCTCCCTGTCACACCTCACACACACTGCCTGTCTCCCTGTCACTCCTCACACACACTGCCTGTCTCCCTGTCACACATCACACACACTGCCCGTCTCCCTGTCACACGTCACACACACTGCCTGTCTCCCTGTCACTCCTCACACACACTGCCCGTCTCCCTGTCACACCTCACACACACTGCCTGTCTCCCTGTCACACATCACACACACTGCCCGTCTCCCTGTCACACCTCATACACACACTGCCCGTCTCCCTGTCCCACCTCACACACACTGCCTGTCTCCCTGTCACACCTCACACACACTGCCCGTCTCCCTGTCACACCTCATACACACACTGCCTGTCTCCCTGTCACTCCTCACACACACTGCCCGTCTCCCTGTCACATCTCATACACACACTGCCTGTCTCCCTGTCACTCCTCACACACACTGCCCGTCTCCCTGTCACACCTCACACACACTGCCTGTCTCCCTGTCACTTCTCACACACACTGCCTGTCTCCCTGTCACACATCACACACACTGCCCGTCTCCCTGTCACACCTCCCACACACTGCCTGTCTCCCTGTCACTCCTCACACACACTGCCCGTCTCACTGTCACACCTCACACACACTGCCTGTCTCCCTGTCACACATCACACACACTGCCCGTCTCCCTGTCACACCTCATACACACACTGCCTGTCTCCCTGTCACTCCTCACACACACTGCCCGTCTCCCTGTCACACCTCATACACACACTGCCCGTCTCCCTGTCACACCTCACACACACTGCCTGTCTCCCTGTCACTTCTCACACACACTGCCTGTCTCCCTGTCACACATCACACACACTGCCCGTCTCCCTGTCACACCTCCCACACACTGCCTGTCTCCCTGTCACTCCTCACACACACTGCCCGTCTCCCTGTCACACCTCACACACACTGCCTGTCTCCCTGTCACACATCACACACACTGCCCGTCTCCCTGTCACACCTCATACACACACTGCCCGTCTCCCTGTCCCGCCTCACACACACACACTGCCCGTCTCCCTGTCCCACCTCACACACACTGCCTGTCTCCCTGTCACACCTCACACACACTGCCCGTCTCCCTGTCACACCTCACACACACTGCCTGTCTCCCTGTCACACATCACACACACTGCCCGTCTCCCTGTCACACCTCATACACACACTGCCCGTCTCCCTGTCCCACCTCACACACACTGCCTGTCTCCCTGTCACACCTCACACACACTGCCCGTCTCCCTGTCACTCCTCACACACACTGCCTGTCTCCCTGTCACTCCTCACACACACTGCCCGTCTCCCTGTCACACCTCACACACACTGCCTGTCTCCCTGTCACTTCTCACACACACTGCCTGTCTCCCTGTCACACATCACACACACTGCCCGTCTCCCTGTCACACCTCCCACACACTGCCTGTCTCCCTGTCACTCCTCACACACACTGCCCGTCTCCCTGTCACACCTCACACACACTGCCTGTCTCCCTGTCACACATCACACACACTGCCCGTCTCCCTGTCACACCTCATACACACACTGCCCGTCTCCCTGTCCCACCTCACACACACACACTGCCCGTCTCCCTGTCCCACCTCACACACACTGCCTGTCTCCCTGTCACACATCACACACACTGCCCGTCTCCCTGTCACACCTCATACACACACTGCCCGTCTCCCTGTCCCACCTCACACACACACACTGCCCGTCTCCCTGTCCCACCTCACACACACTGCCTGTCTCCCTGTCACACCTCACACACACTGCCCGTCTCCCTGTCACATCTCACACACACTGTCTGTCTCCTTGTCACTCCTCACACACACTGCCCGTCTCCCTGTCACATCTCACACACACTGCCTGTCTCCCTGTCACACCTCACACACACTGCCTGTCTCCCTGTCACACCTCACACACACTGCCCGTCTCCCTGTCACACCTCACACACACTGCCCGTCTCCCTGTCACACCTCACACACACTGCCTGTCTCCCTGTCACTCCTCACACACACTGCCTGTCTGCCTGTCACACATCACACACACTGCCCGTCTCCCTGTCACACCTCATACACACACTGCCCGTCTCCCTGTCCCACCTCACACACACTGCCTGTCTCCCTGTCACACCTCACACACACTGCCCGTCTCCCTGTCACACCTCACACACACTGCCCGTCTCTCTGTCTCACCTCACACACACTGCCTGTATCCCTGTCACACCTCACACACACTGCCCGTCTCCCTGTCACACCTCACACACACTGCCCGTCTCCCTGTCACTCCTCACACACACTGCCCATCTCCCTGTCGCATCTCACACACACTGCCTGTCTCCCTGTCACACCTCACACACACTCCCTGTCACACCTCACACACACTGCCTGTCTCCCTGTCGCATCTCACACACACTGCCCGTCTCTCTGTCACACCTCACACACACTGCCTGTCTCCCTGTCACTCCTCACACACACTGCCCGTCTCCCTGTCACACATCACACACACTGCCCGTCTCTCTGTCACACCTCACACACACTGCCCGTCTCTCTGTCACACCTCACACACACTGCCTGTCTCCCTGTCACACCTCACACACACTGCCTGTCTCCCTGTCACACCTCACACACACTGCCTGTCTCCCTGTCACTCCTCACACACACTGCCCGTCTCCCTGTCACACCTCACACACACTGCCTGTCTCCCTGTCACACCTCACACACACTGCCTGTCTCCCTGTCACATCTCACACACACTACCTGTCTCCCTGTCACACCTCACACACACTGCCTGTCTCCCTGTCACTCCTCACACACACTGCCTGTCTCCCTGTCACTCCTCACACACACACTGCCCGTCTCCCTGTCACACATCACACACACTGCCCGTCTCTCTGTCACACCTCACACACACTGCCCGTCTCTCTGTCACACCTCACACACACTGCCTGTCTCCCTGTCACACATCACACACACTGCCTGTCTCCCTGTCACTCCTCACACACACTGCCCGTCTCCCTGTCACACATCACACACACTGCCCGTCTCTCTGTCACACCTCACACACACTGCCCGTCTCTCTGTCACACCTCACACACACTGCCTGTCTCCCTGTCACATCTCATACACACACTGCCTGTCTCCCTGTCACTCCTCACACACACTGCCCGTCTCCCTGTCACACCTCATACACACTGCCTGTCTCCCTGTCACTCCTCACACACACTGCCTGTCTCCCTGTCACACATCACACACACTGCCCGTCTCCCTGTCACACCTCACACACACTGCCTGTCTCCCTGTCACTCCTCACACACACTGCCCGTCTCCCTGTCACACCTCACACACACTGCCTGTCTCCCTGTCACACATCACACACACTGCCCGTCTCCCTGTCACACCTCATACACACACTGCCCGTCTCCCTGTCCCACCTCACACACACTGCCTGTCTCCCTGTCACACCTCACACACACTGCCCGTCTCCCTGTCACTCCTCACACACACTGCCTGTCTCCCTGTCACTCCTCACACACACTGCCCGTCTCCCTGTCACACCTCACACACACTGCCTGTCTCCCTGTCACTTCTCACACACACTGCCTGTCTCCCTGTCACACATCACACACACTGCCCGTCTCCCTGTCACACCTCCCACACACTGCCTGTCTCCCTGTCACTCCTCACACACACTGCCCGTCTCCCTGTCACACCTCACACACACTGCCTGTCTCCCTGTCACACATCACACACACTGCCCGTCTCCCTGTCACACCTCATACACACACTGCCCGTCTCCCTGTCCCACCTCACACACACTGCCTGTCTCCCTGTCACACCTCACACACACTGCCCGTCTCCCTGTCACACCTCACACACACTGCCTGTCTCCCTGTCACTCCTCACACACACTGCCTGTCTCCCTGTCACACATCACACACACTGCCCGTCTCCCTGTCACACCTCATACACACACTGCCTATCTCCCTGTCACTCCTCACACACACTGCCTGTCTCCCTGTCACACCTCACACACACTGCCTGTCTCCCTGTCACACCTCACACACACTGCCCGTCTCCCTGTCACACCTCACACACACTGCCCGTCTCCCTGTCACACCTCACACACACTGCCTGTCTCCCTGTCACTCCTCACACACACTGCCTGTCTCCCTGTCACACATCACACACACTGCCCGTCTCCCTGTCACACCTCATACACACACTGCCCGTCTCCCTGTCCCACCTCACACACACTGCCTGTCTCCCTGTCACACCTCACACACACTGCCTGTCTCCCTGTCACACCTCACACACACTGCCCGTCTCCCTGTCACACCTCACACACACTGCCCGTCTCCCTGTCACACCTTACACACACTGCCTGTATCCCTGTCACACCTCACACACACTGCCCGTCTCCCTGTCACACCTCACACACACTGCCCGTCTCCCTGTCACTCCTCACACACACTGCCCATCTCCCTGTCGCATCTCACACACACTGCCTGTCTCCCTGTCACACCTCACACACACTCCCTGTCACACCTCACACACACTGCCTGTCTCCCTGTCGCATCTCACACACACTGCCTGTCTCCCTGTCACACCTCACACACACTGCCTGTCTCCCTGTCACACCTCACACACACTGCCCGTCTCCCTGTCACTCCTCACACACACTGCCTGTCTCCCTGTCACATCTCACACACACTGCCTGTCTCCCTGTCACACCTCACACACACTGCCTGTCTCCCTGTCACACCTCACACACACTGCCTGTCTCCCTGTCACACCTCACACACACTGCCTGTCTACCTGTCACACCTCACACACACTGCCTGTCTCCCTGTCACACCTCACACACACTGCCTGTCTCCCTGTCACACCTCACACACACTGCCTGTCTCCCTGTCACACCTCACACACACACTGCCTGTCTCCCTGTCACACCTCACACACACTGCCCGTCTCCCTGTCGCATCTCACACACACTGCCTGTCTCCCTGTCACACATCACACACACTGCCTGTCTCCCTGTCACACCTCACACACACTGCCTGTCTCCCTGTCACACCTCACACACACTCCCTGTCACACCTCACACACACTGCCTGTCTCCCTGTCACACCTCACACACACTGCCTGTCTCCCTGTCACACCTCACACACACTGCCTGTCTCCCTGTCACTCCTCACACACACTGCCCGTCTCCCTGTCACACCTCACACACACTGCCTGTCTCCCTGTCACACCTCACACACACTGCCTGTCTCCCTGTCACTCCTCACACACACTACCTGTCTCCCTGTCACACCTCACACACACTGCCCGTCTCCCTGTCACACCTCACACACACTACCTGTCTCCCTGTCACACCTCACACACACTACCTGTCTCCCTGTCATATCTCACACACACTGCCCGTCTCCCTGTCACACCTCACACACACTGCCTGTCTCCCTGTCACACCTCACACACACTGCCTGTCTCCCTGTCACACCTCACACACACTGCCTGTCTCCCTGTCACTCCTCACACACACTGCCCGTCTCCCTGTCACACCTCACACACACTGCCTGTCTCCCTGTCACACCTCACACACACTGCCTGTCTCCCTGTGACATCTCACACACACTACCTGTCTCCCTGTCACACCTCACACACACTGCCTGTCTCCCTGTCACTCCTCACACACACTGCCTGTCTCCCTGTCACTCCTCACACACACACTGCCCGTCTCCCTGTCACACATCACACACACTGCCCGTCTCTCTGTCACACCTCACACACACTGCCCGTCTCTCTGTCACACCTCACACACACTGCCTGTCTCCCTGTCACACATCACACACACTGCCTGTCTCCCTGTCACTCCTCACACACACTGCCCGTCTCCCTGTCACACATCACACACACTGCCCGTCTCTCTGTCACAACTCACACACACTGCCCGTCTCTCTGTCACACCTCACACACACTGCCTGTCTCCCTGTCACATCTCATACACACACTGCCTGTCGCCCTGTCACTCCTCACACACACTGCCCGTCTCCCTGTCACACCTCACACACACTGCCTGTCTCCCTGTCACTCCTCACACACACTGCCTGTCTCCCTGTCACTCCTCACACACACTGCCTGTCTCCCTGTCACACCTCACACACACTGCCTGTCTCCCTGTCACTCCTCACACACACTGCCCGTCTCCCTGTCACACCTCACACACACTGCCTGTCTCCCTGTCACACATCGCACACACTGCCCGTCTCCCTGTCACACCTCATACACACACTGCCCGTCTCCCTGTCCCACCTCACACACACTGCCTGTCTCCCTGTCACACCTCACACACACTGCCCGTCTCCCTGTCACACCTCACACACACTGCCTGTCTCCCTGTCACTTCTCACACACACTGCCTGTTTCCCTGTCACACATCACACACACTGCCCGTCTCCCTGTCACACCTCCCACACACTGCCTGTCTCCCTGTCACTCCTCACACACACTGCCCGTCTCCCTGTCACACCTCACACACACTGCCTGTCTCCCTGTCACACATCACACACACTGCCCGTCTCCCTGTCACACATCACACACACTGCCCGTCTCTCTGTCACACCTCACACACACTGCCCGTCTCTCTGTCACACCTCACACACACTGCCTGTCTCCCTGTCACACATCACACACACTGCCTGTCTCCCTGTCACTCCTCACACACACTGCCCGTCTCCCTGTCAAACATCACACACACTGCCCGTCTCTCTGTCACACCTCACACACACTGCCCGTCTCTCTGTCACACCTCACACACACTGCCTGTCTCCCTGTCACATCTCATACACACACTGCCTGTCTCCCTGTCACTCCTCACACACACTGCCCGTCTCCCTGTCACACCTCACACACACTGCCTGTCTCCCTGTCACTCCTCACACACACTGCCTGTCTCCCTGTCACACATCACACACACTGCCCGTCTCCCTGTCACACCTCACACACACTGCCCGTCTCCCTGTCACTCCTCACACACACTGCCCGTCTCCCTGTCACACCTCACACACACTGCCTGTCTCCCTGTCACACATCACACACACTGCCCGTCTCCCTGTCACACCTCATACACACACTGCCCGTCTCCCTGTCCCACCTCACACACACTGCCTGTCTCCCTGTCACACCTCACACACACTGCCCGTCTCCCTGTCACTCCTCACACACACTGCCTGTCTCCCTGTCACTCCTCACACACACTGCCCGTCTCCCTGTCACACCTCACACACACTGCCTGTCTCCCTGTCACTTCTCACACACACTGCCTGTCTCCCTGTCACACATCACACACACTGCCCGTCTCCCTGTCACACCTCCCACACACTGCCTGTCTCCCTGTCACTCCTCACACACACTGCCCGTCTCCCTGTCACACCTCACACACACTGCCTGTCTCCCTGTCACACATCACACACACTGCCCGTCTCCCTGTCACACCTCATACACACACTGCCCGTCTCCCTGTCCCACCTCACACACACTGCCTGTCTCCCTGTCACACCTCACACACACTGCCCGTCTCCCTGTCACACCTCACACACACTGCCTGTCTCCCTGTCACTCCTCACACACACTGCCTGTCTCCCTGTCACACATCACACACACTGCCCGTCTCCCTGTCACACCTCATACACACACTGCCTGTCTCCCTGTCACTCCTCACACACACTGCCCGTCTCCCTGTCACACCTCACACACACTGCCTGTCTCCCTGTCACTCCTCACACACACTGCCTGTCTCCCTGTCACACATCACACACACTGCCCGTCTCCCTGTCACACCTCACACACACTGCCTGTCTCCCTGTCACTCCTCACACACACTGCCCGTCTCCCTGTCACATCTCACACACACTGCCTGTCTCCCTGTCACACCTCACACACACTGCCCGTCTCCCTGTCACACCTCACACACACTGCCCGTCTCCCTGTCACACCTCACACACACTGCCTGTCTCCCTGTCACATCTCACACACACTGTCTGTCTCCCTGTCACTCCTCACACACACTGCCCGTCTCCCTGTCACATCTCACACACACTGCCTGTCTCCCTGTCACACCTCACACACACTGCCTGTCTCCCTGTCACACCTCACACACACTGCCCGTCTCCCTGTCACACCTCACACACACTGCCCGTCTCCCTGTCACACCTCACACACACTGCCTGTCTCCCTGTCACTCCTCACACGCACTGCCTGTCTCCCTGTCACACATCACACACACTGCCCGTCTCCCTGTCACACCTCATACACACACTGCCCGTCTCCCTGTCCCACCTCACACACACTGCCTGTCTCCCTGTCACACCTCACACACACTGCCTGTCTCCCTGTCACACCTCACACACACTGCCCGTCTCCCTGTCACACCTCACACACACTGCCTGTCTCCCTGTCACACATCACACACACTGCCCGTCTCCCTGTCACACATCACACACACTGCCCGTCTCTCTGTCACACCTCACACACACTGCCCGTCTCTCTGTCACACCTCACACACACTGCCTGTCTCCCTGTCACACATCACACACACTGCCTGTCTCCCTGTCACTCCTCACACACACTGCCCGTCTCCCTGTCACACATCACACACACTGCCCGTCTCTCTGTCACACCTCACACACACTGCCCGTCTCTCTGTCACACCTCACACACACTGCCTGTCTCCCTGTCACATCTCATACACACACTGCCTGTCTCCCTGTCACTCCTCACACACACTGCCCGTCTCCCTGTCACACCTCACACACACTGCCTGTCTCCCTGTCACTCCTCACACACACTGCCTGTCTCCCTGTCACACATCACACACACTGCCCGTCTCCCTGTCACACCTCACACACACTGCCCGTCTCCCTGTCAATCCTCACACACACTGCCCGTCTCCCTGTCACACCTCACACACACTGCCTGTCTCCCTGTCACACATCACACACACTGCCCGTCTCCCTGTCACACCTCATACACACACTGCCCGTCTCCCTGTCCCACCTCACACACACTGCCTGTCTCCCTGTCACACCTCACACACACTGCCCGTCTCCCTGTCACTCCTCACACACACTGCCTGTCTCCCTGTCACTCCTCACACACACTGCCCGTCTCCCTGTCACACCTCACACACACTGCCTGTCTCCCTGTCACTTCTCACACACACTGCCTGTCTCCCTGTCACACATCACACACACTGCCCGTCTCCCTGTCACACCTCCCACACACTGCCTGTCTCCCTGTCACTCCTCACACACACTGCCCGTCTCCCTGTCACACCTCACACACACTGCCTGTCTCCCTGTCACACATCACACACACTGCCCGTCTCCCTGTCACACCTCATACACACACTGCCCGTCTCCCTGTCCCACCTCACACACACTGCCTGTCTCCCTGTCACACCTCACACACACTGCCCGTCTCCCTGTCACACCTCACACCCACTGCCTGTCTCCCTGTCACTCCTCACACACACTGCCGGTCTCCCTGTCACACATCACACACACTGCCCGTCTCCCTGTCACACCTCATACACACACTGCCTGTCTCCCTGTCACTCCTCACACACACTGCCCGTCTCCCTGTCACACCTCACACACACTGCCTGTCTCCCTGTCACTCCTCACACACACTGCCTGTCTCCCTGTCACACATCACACACACTGCCCGTCTCCCTGTCACACCTCACACACACTGCCTGTCTCCCTGTCACTCCTCACACACACTGCCCGTCTCCCTGTCACATCTCACACACACTGCCTGTCTCCCTGTCACACCTCACACACACTGCCCGTCTCCCTGTCACACCTCACACACACTGCCCGTCTCCCTGTCACACCTCACACACACTGCCTGTCTCCCTGTCACATCTCACACACACTGTCTGTCTCCCTGTCACTCCTCACACACACTGCCCGTCTCCCTGTCACATCTCACACACACTGCCTGTCTCCCTGTCACACCTCACACACACTGCCTATCTCCCTGTCACACCTCACACACACTGCCCGTCTCCCTGTCACACCTCACACACACTGCCCGTCTCCCTGTCACACCTCACACACACTGCCTGTCTCCCTGTCACTCCTCACACACACTGCCTGTCTCCCTGTCACACATCACACACACTGCCCGTCTCCCTGTCACACCCTCATACACACACTGCCCGTCTCCCTGTCCCACCTCACACACACTGCCTGTCTCCCTGTCACACCTCACACACACTGCCTGTCTCCCTGTCACACCTCACACACACTGCCCGTCTCCCTGTCACACCTCACACACACTGCCCGTCTCCCTGTCACACCTCACACACACTGCCTGTATCCCTGTCACACCTCACACACACTGCCCGTCTCCCTGTCACACCTCACACACACTGCCCGTCTCCCTGTCACTCCTCACACACACTGCCCATCTCCCTGTTGCATCTCACACACACTGCCTGTCTCCCTGTCACACCTCACACACACTCCCTGTCACACCTCACACACACTGCCTGTCTCCCTGTCGCATCTCACACACACTGCCTGTCTCCCTGTCTCACCTCACACACACTGCCTGTCTCCCTGTCACACCTCACACACACTGCCCGTCTCCCTGTCACTCCTCACACACACTGCCTGTCTCCCTGTCACATCTCACACACACTGCCTGTCTCCCTGTCACACCTCACACACACTGCCTGTCTCCCTGTCACACCTCACACACACTGCCTGTCTCCCTGTCACACCTCACACACACTGCCTGTCTACCTGTCACACCTCACACACACTGCCTGTCTCCCTGTCACACCTCACACACACTGCCTGTCTCCCTGTCACACCTCACACACACTGCCTGTCTCCCTGTCACACCTCACACACACACTGCCTGTCTCCCTGTCACACCTCACACGCACTGCCCGTCTCCCTGTCGCATCTCACACACACTGCCTGTCTCCCTGTCACACATCACACACACTGCCTGTCTCCCTGTCACACCTCACACACACTGCCTGTCTCCCTGTCACACCTCACACACACTCCCTGTCACACCTCACACACACTGCCTGTCTCCCTGTCACACCTCACACACACTGCCTGTCTCCCTGTCACACCTCACACACACTGCCTGTCTCCCTGTCACTCCTCACACACACTGCCCCGTCTCCCTGTCACACCTCACACACACTGCCTGTCTCCCTGCCACACCTCACACACACTGCCTGTCTCCCTGTCACTCCTCACACACACTACCTGTCTCCCTGTCACACCTCACACACACTGCCCGTCTCCCTGTCACACCTCACACACACTACCTGTCTCCCTGTCACACCTCACACACACTACCTGTCTCCCTGTCATATCTCACACACACTGCCCGTCTCCCTGTCACACCTCACACACACTGCCTGTCTCCCTGTCACACCTCACACACACTGCCTGTCTCCCTGTCACACCTCACACACACTGCCCGTCTCCCTGTCACACCTCACACACACTGCCCGTCTCCCTGTCACACTCCTCACACACACTGCCCATCTCCCTGTCGCATCTCACACACACTGCCTGTCTCCCTGTCACACCTCACACACACTCCCTGTCACACCTCACACACACTGCCTGTCTCCCTGTCGCATCTCACACACACTGCCTGTCTCCCTGTCACACCTCACACACACTGCCTGTCTCCCTGTCACACCTCACACACACTGCCCGTCTCCCTGTCACTCCTCACACACACTGCCCGTCTCCCTGTCACACCTCACACACACTGCCCGTCTCCCTGTCACTCCTCACACACACTGCCTGTCTCCCTGTCACACCTCACACACACTGCCCGTCTCCCTGTCACACCTCACACACACTACCTGTCTCCCTGTCACACCTCACACACACTACCTGTCTCCCTGTCATATCTCACACACACTGCCCGTCTCCCTGTCACACCTCACACACACTGCCTGTCTCCCTGTCACACCTCACACACACTGCCTGTCTCCCTGTCACACCTCACACACACTGCCTGTCTCCCTGTCACTCCTCACACACACTGCCCGTCTCCCTGTCACACCTCACACACACTGCCTGTCTCCCTGTCACACCTCACACACACTGCCTGTCTCCCTGTGACATCTCACACACACTACCTGTCTCCCTGTCACACCTCACACACACTGCCTGTCTCCCTGTCACTCCTCACACACACTGCCTGTCTCCCTGTCACTCCTCACACACACACTGCCCGTCTCCCTGTCACACATGACACACACTGCCCGTCTCTCTGTCACACCTCACACACACTGCCCCGTCTCTCTGTCACACCTCACACATACTGCCTGTCTCCCTGTCACACATCACACACACTGCCTGTCTCCCTGTCACTCCTCACACACACTGCCCGTCTCCCTGTCACACATCACACACACTGCCCGTCTCTCTGTCACAACTCACACACACTGCCCGTCTCTCTGTCACACCTCACACACACTGCCTGTCTCCCTGTCACATCTCATACACACACTGCCTGTCGCCCTTTCACTCCTCACACACACTGCCCGTCTCCCTGTCACACCTCACACACACTGCCTGTCTCCCTGTCACTCCTCACACACACTGCCTGTCTCCCTGTCACACCTCACACACACTGCCCGTCTCCCTGTCACTCCTCACACACACTGCCTGTCTCCCTGTCACATCTCACACACACTGCCTGTCTCCCTGTCACACCTCACACACACTGCCTGTCTCCCTGTCACACCTCACACACACTGCCTGTCTCCCTGTCACACCTCACACACACTGCCTGTCTACCTGTCACACCTCACACACACTGCCTGTCTCCCTGTCACACCTCACACACACTGCCTGTCTCCCTGTCACACCTCACACACACTGCCTGTCTCCCTGTCACACCTCACACACACACTGCCTGTCTCCCTGTCACACCTCACACACACTGCCCCGTCTCCCTGTCGCATCTCACACACACTGCCTGTCTCCCTGTCACACATCACACACACTGCCTGTCTCCCTGTCACACCTCACACACACTGCCTGTCTCCCTGTCACACCTCACACACACTCCCTGTCACACCTCACACACACTGCCTGTCTCCCTGTCACACCTCACACACACTGCCTGTCTCCCTGTCACACCTCACACACACTGCCTGTCTCCCTGTCACTCCTCACACACACTGCCCGTCTCCCTGTCACACCTCACACACACTGCCTGTCTCCCTGTCACACCTCACACACACTGCCTGTCTCCCTGTCACTCCTCACACACACTACCTGTCTCCCTGTCACACCTCACACACACTGCCCGTCTCCCTGTCACACCTCACACACACTACCTGTCTCCCTGTCAAACCTCACACACACTACCTGTCTCCCTGTCATATCTCACACACACTGCCCGTCTCCCTGTCACACCTCACACACACTGCCTGTCTCCCTGTCACACCTCACACACACTGCCTGTCTCCCTGTCACACCTCACACACACTGCCTGTCTCCCTGTCACTCCTCACACACACTGCCCGTCTCCCTGTCACACCTCACACACACTGCCTGTCTCCCTGTCACACCTCACACACACTGCCTGTCTCCCTGTGACATCTCACACACACTACCTGTCTCCCTGTCACACCTCACACACACTGCCTGTCTCCCTGTCACTCCTCACACACACTGCCTGTCTCCCTGTCACTCCTCACACACACACTGCCCGTCTCCCTGTCACACATGACACACACTGCCCGTCTCTCTGTCACACCTCACACACACTGCCCGTCTCTCTGTCACACCTCACACACACTGCCTGTCTCCCTGTCACACATCACACACACTGCCTGTCTCCCTGTCACTCCTCACACACACTGCCCGTCTCCCTGTCACACATCACACACACTGCCCGTCTCTCTGTCACAACTCACACACACTGCCCGTCTCTCTGTCACACCTCACACACACTGCCTGTCTCCCTGTCACATCTCATACACACACTGCCTGTCGCCCTTTCACTCCTCACACACACTGCCCGTCTCCCTGTCACACCTCACACACACTGCCTGTCTCCCTGTCACTCCTCACACACACTGCCTGTCTCCCTGTCACACATCACACACACTGGCCGTCTCCCTGTCACACCTCACACACACTGCCTGTCTCCCTGTCACTCCTCACACACACTGCCCGTCTCCCTGTCACACCTCACACACACTCCCTGTCACACCTCACACACACTGCCTGTCTCCCTGTCACACATCACACACACTGCCCGTCTCCCTGTCACACCTCATACACACACTGCCCGTCTCCCTGTCCCACCTCACACACACTGCCTGTCTCCCTGTCACACCTCACACACACTGCCCGTCTCCCTGTCACACCTCACACACACTGCCTGTCTCCCTGTCACTTCTCACACACACTGCCTGTCTCCCTGTCACACATCACACACACTGCCCGTCTCCCTGTCACACCTCCCACACACTGCCTGTCTCCCTGTCACTCCTCACACACACTGCCTGTCTCCCTGTCACACCTCACACACACTGCCTGTCTCCCTGTCACACATCACACACACTGCCCGTCTCCCTGTCACACATCACACACACTGCCCGTCTCTCTGTCACACCTCACACACACTGCCCGTCTCTCTGTCACATCTCACACACTGCCTGTCTCCCTGTCACACATCACACACACTGCCTGTCTCCCTGTCACTCCTCACACACACTGCCCGTCTCCCTGTCACACATCACACACACTGCCCGTCTCTCTGTCACACCTCACACACACTGCCCGTCTCTCTGTCACACCTCACACACACTGCCTGTCTCCCTGTCACATCTCATACACACACTGCCTGTCTCCCTGTCACTCCTCACACACACTGCCCGTCTCCCTGTCACACCTCACACACACTGCCTGTCTCCCTGTCACTCCTCACACACACTGCCTGTCTCCCTGTCACACATCACACACACTGCCCGTCTCCCTGTCACACCTCACACACACTGCCTGTCTCCCTGTCACTCCTCACACACACTGCCCGTCTCCCTGTCACACCTCACGCACACTGCCTGTCTCCCTGTCACACATCACACACACTGCCCGTCTCCCTGTCACACCTCATACACACACTGCCCGTCTCCCTGTCCCACCTCACACACACTGCCTGTCTCCCTGTCACACCTCACACACACTGCCCGTCTCCCTGTCACTCCTCACACACACTGCCTGTCTCCCTGTCACTCCTCACACACACTGCCCGTCTCCCTGTCACACCTCACACACACTGCCTGTCTCCCTGTCACTTCTCACACACACTGCCTGTCTCCCTGTCACACATCACACACACTGCCCGTCTCCCTGTCACACCTCATACACACACTGCCCGTCTCCCTGTCCCACCTCACACACACTGCCTGTCTCCCTGTCACACCTCACACACACTGCCCGTCTCCCTGTCACACCTCACACACACTGCCTGTCTCCCTGTCACTTCTCACACACACTGCCTGTCTCCCTGTCACACATCACACACACTGCCCGTCTCCCTGTCACACCTCCCACACACTGCCTGTCTCCCTGTCACTCCTCACACACACTGCCCGTCTCCCTGTCACACCTCACACACACTGCCTGTCTCCCTGTCACACATCACACACACTGCCCGTCTCCCTGTCACACATCACACACACTGCCCGTCTCTCTGTCACACCTCACACACACTGCCCGTCTCTCTGTCACACCTCACACACACTGCCTGTCTCCCTGTCACACATCACACACACTGCCTGTCTCCCTGTCACTCCTCACACACACTGCCCGTCTCCCTGTCACACATCACACACACTGCCCGTCTCTCTGTCACACCTCACACACACTGCCCGTCTCTCTGTCACACCTCACACACACTGCCTGTCTCCCTGTCACATCTCATACACACACTGCCTGTCTCCCTGTCACTCCTCACACACACTGCCCGTCTCCCTGTCACACCTCACACACACTGCCTGTCTCCCTGTCACTCCTCACACACACTGCCTGTCTCCCTGTCACACATCACACACACTGCCCGTCTCCCTGTCACACCTCACACACACTGCCTGTCTCCCTGTCACTCCTCACACACACTGCCCGTCTCCCTGTCACACCTCACACACACTGCCTGTCTCCCTGTCACACATCACACACACTGCCCGTCTCCCTGTCACACCTCATACACACACTGCCCGTCTCCCTGTCCCACCTCACACACACTGCCCGTCTCCCTGTCACTCCTCACACACACTGCCTGTCTCCCTGTCACTCCTCACACACACTGCCCGTCTCCCTGTCACACCTCACACACACTGCCTGTCTCCCTGTCACTTCTCACACACACTGCCTGTCTCCCTGTCACACATCACACACACTGCCCGTCTCCCTGTCACACCTCCCACACACTGCCTGTCTCCCTGTCACTCCTCACACACACTGCCCGTCTCCCTGTCACACCTCACACACACTGCCTGTCTCCCTGTCACACATCACACACACTGCCCGTCTCCCTGTCACACCTCATACACACACTGCCCGTCTCCCTGTCCCACCTCACACACACTGCCTGTCTCCCTGTCACACCTCACACACACTGCCCGTCTCCCTGTCACACCTCACACACACTGCCTGTCTCCCTGTCACTCCTCACACACACTGCCTGTCTCCCTGTCACACATCACACACACTGCCCGTCTCCCTGTCACACCTCATACACACACTGCCTGTCTCCCTGTCACTCCTCACACACACTGCCCGTCTCCCTGTCACACCTCACACACACTGCCTGTCTCCCTGTCACTCCTCACACACACTGCCTGTCTCCCTGTCACACATCACACACACTGCCCGTCTCCCTGTCACACCTCACACACACTGCCTGTCTCCCTGTCACTCCTCACACACACTGCCCGTCTCCCTGTCACATCTCACACACACTGCCTGTCTCCCTGTCACACCTCACACACACTGCCCGTCTCCCTGTCACACCTCACACACACTGCCCGTCTCCCTGTCACACCTCACACACACTGCCTGTCTCCCTGTCACATCTCACACACACTGTCTGTCTCCCTGTCACTCCTCACACACACTGCCCGTCTCCCTGTCACATCTCACACACACTGCCTGTCTCCCTGTCACACCTCACACACACTGCCTGTCTCCCTGTCACACCTCACACACACTGCCCGTCTCCCTGTCACACCTCACACACACTGCCCGTCTCCCTGTCACACCTCACACACACTGCCTGTCTCCCTGTCACTCCTCACACACACTGCCTGTCTCCCTGTCACACATCACACACACTGCCCGTCTCCCTGTCACACCTCATACACACACTGCCCATCTCCCTGTCCCACCTCACACACACTGCCTGTCTCCCTGTCACACCTCACACACACTGCCTGTCTCCCTGTCACACCTCACACACACTGCCCGTCTCCCTGTCACACCTCACACACACTGCCCGTCTCCCTGTCACACCTCACACACACTGCCTGTATCCCTGTCACACCTCACACACACTGCCCGTCTCCCTGTCACACCTCACACACACTGCCCGTCTCCCTGTCACTCCTCACACACACTGCCCATCTCCCTGTCGCATCTCACACACACTGCCTGTCTCCCTGTCACAACTCACACACACTCCCTGTCACACCTCACACACACTGCCTGTCTCCCTGTCGCATCTCACACACACTGCCTGTCTCCCTGTCACACCTCACACACACTGCCTGTCTCCCTGTCACACCTCACACACACTGCCCGTCTCCCTGTCACTCCTCACACACACTGCCTGTCTCCCTGTCACATCTCACACACACTGCCTGTCTCCCTGTCACACCTCACACACACTGCCTGTCTCCCTGTCACACCTCACACACACTGCCTGTCTCCCTGTCACACCTCACACACACTGCCTGTCTACCTGTCACACCTCACACACACTGCCTGTCTCCCTGTCACACCTCACACACACTGCCTGTCTCCCTGTCACACCTCACACACACTGCCTGTCTCCCTGTCACACCTCACACACACACTGCCTGTCTCCCTGTCACACCTCACACACACTGCCCGTCTCCCTGTCGCATCTCACACACACTGCCTGTCTCCCTGTCACACATCACACACACTGCCTGTCTCCCTGTCACACCTCACACACACTGCCTGTCTCCCTGTCACACCTCACACACACTCCCTGTCACACCTCACACACACTGCCTGTCTCCCTGTCACACCTCACACACACTGCCTGTCTCCCTGTCACACCTCACACACACTGCCTGTCTCCCTGTCACTCCTCACACACACTGCCCGTCTCCCTGTCACACCTCACACACACTGCCTGTCTCCCTGTCACTCCTCACACACACTGCCTGTCTCCCTGTCACACATCACACACACTGCCTGTCTCCCTGTCACTCCTCACACACACACTGCCCGTCTCCCTGTCACACATCACACACACTGCCCGTCTCTCTGTCACACCTCACACACACTGCCCGTCTCTCTGTCACACCTCACACACACTGCCTGTCTCCCTGTCACACATCACACACACTGCCTGTCTCCCTGTCACTCCTCACACACACTGCCCGTCTCCCTGTCACACATCACACACACTGCCCGTCTCTCTGTCACAACTCACACACACTGCCCGTCTCTCTGTCACACCTCACACACACTGCCTGTATCCCTGTCACATCTCATACACACACTGCCTGTCTCCCTGTCACTCCTCACACACACTGCCCGTCTCCCTGTCACACCTCACACACACTGCCTGTCTCCCTGTCACTCCTCACACACACTGCCTGTCTCCCTGTCACACATCACACACACTGCCCGTCTCCCTGTCACACCTCACACACACTGCCTGTCTCCCTGTCACTCCTCACACACACTGCCCGTCTCCCTGTCACACCTCACACACACTGCCTGTCTCCCTGTCACACATCACACACACTGCCCGTCTCCCTGTCACACCTCATACACACACTGCCCGTCTCCCTGTCCCACCTCACACACACTGCCTGTCTCCCTGTCACACCTCACACACACTGCCCGTCTCCCTGTCACTCCTCACACACACTGCCTGTCTCCCTGTCACTCCTCACACACACTGCCCGTCTCCCTGTCACACCTCACACACACTGCCTGTCTCCCTGTCACTTCTCACACACACTGCCTGTCTCCCTGTCACACCTCATACACACACTGCCCGTCTCCCTGTCCCACCTCACACACACTGCCTGTCTCCCTGTCACACCTCACACACACTGCCCGTCTCCCTGTCACTCCTCACACACACTGCCTGTCTCCCTGTCACTCCTCACACACACTGCCCGTCTCCCTGTCACTCCTCACACACACTGCCCGTCTCCCTGTCACTCCTCACACACACTGCCTGTCTCCCTGTCACTCCTCACACACACTGCCCGTCTCCCTGTCACACCTCACACACACTGCCTGTCTCCCTGTCACTTCTCACACACACTGCCCGTCTCCCTGTCACACCTCCCACACACTGCCTGTCTCCCTGTCACTCCTCACACACACTGCCCGTCTCCCTGTCACACCTCACACACACTGCCTGTCTCCCTGTCACACATCACACACACTGCCCGTCTCCCTGTCACACCTCATACACACACTGCCCGTCTCCCTGTCCCACCTCACACACACTGCCTGTCTCCCTGTTACACCTCACACACACTGCCCGTCTCCCTGTCACACCTCACACACACTGCCTGTCTCCCTGTCTCTCCTCACACACACTGCCTGTCTCCCTGTCACACATCACACACACTGCCCGTCTCCCTGTCACACCTCATACACACACTGCCTGTCTCCCTGTCACTCCTCACACACACTGCCCGTCTCCCTGTCACACCTCACACACACTGCCTGTCTCCCTGTCACTCCTCACACACACTGCCTGTCTCCCTGTCACACATCACACACACTGCCCGTCTCCCTGTCACACCTCACACACACTGCCTGTCTCCCTGTCACTCCTCACACACACTGCCCGTCTCCCTGTCACATCTCACACACACTGCCTGTCTCCCTGTCACACCTCACACACACTGCCCGTCTCCCTGTCACACCTCACACACACTGCCTGTCTCCCTGTCACACCTCACACACACTGCCTGTCTCCCTGTCACATCTCACACACACTGTCTGTCTCCCTGTCACTCCTCACACACACTGCCCGTCTCCCTGTCACATCTCACACACACTGCCTGTCTCCCTGTCACACCTCACACACACTGCCTGTCTCCCTGTCACACCTCACACACACTGCCCGTCTCCCTGTCACACCTCACACACACTGCCCGTCTCCCTGTCACACCTCACACACACTGCCTGTCTCCCTGTCACTCCTCACACACACTGCCTGTCTCCCTGTCACTCCTCACACACACTGCCTGTCTCCCTGTCACACATCACACACACTGCCCGTCTCCCTGTCACACCTCATACACACACTGCCCGTCTCCCTGTCCCACCTCACACACACTGCCTGTCTCCCTGTCACACCTCACACACACTGCCTGTCTCCCTGTCACACCTCACACACACTGCCCGTCTCCCTGTCACTCCTCACACACACTGCCTGTCTCCCTGTCACATCTCACAAACACTGCCTGTCTCCCTGTCACACCTCACACACACTGCCTGTCTCCCTGTCACACCTCACACACACTGCCTGTCTCCCTGTCACACCTCACACACACTGCCTGTCTACCTGTCACACCTCACACACACTGCCTGTCTCCCTGTCACACCTCACACACACTGCCTGTCTCCCTGTCACACCTCACACACACTGCCTGTCTCCCTGTCACACCTCACACACACACTGCCTGTCTCCCTGTCACACCTCACACACACTGCCCGTCTCCCTGTCGCATCTCACACACACTGCCTGTCTCCCTGTCACACATCACACACACTGCCTGTCTCCCTGTCACACCTCACACACACTGCCTGTCTCCCTGTCACACCTCACACACACTCCCTGTCACACCTCACACACACTGCCTGTCTCCCTGTCACACCTCACACACACTGCCTGTCTCCCTGTCACACCTCACACACACTACCTGTCTCCCTGTCACACCTCACACACACTGCCCGTCTCCCTGTCACACCTCACACACACTACCTGTCTCCCTGTCACACCTCACACACACTACCTGTCTCACTGTCATATCTCACACACACTGCCCGTCTCCCTGTCACACCTCACACACACTGCCTGTCTCCCTGTCACACCTCACACACACTGCCTGTCTCCCTGTCACACCTCACACACACTGCCTGTCTCCCTGTCACATCTCACACACACTGCCTGTCTCCCTGTCACTCCTCACACACACTGCCTGTCTCCCTGTCACACCTCACACACACTGCCCGTCTCCCTGTCACTCCTCACACACACTGCCTGTCTCCCTGTCACATCTCACACACACTGCCTGTCTCCCTGTCACACCTCACACACACTGCCTGTCTCCCTGTCACACCTCACACACACTGCCTGTCTCCCTGTCACACCTCACACACACTGCCTGTCTCCCTGTCACTCCTCACACACACTGCCTGTCTCCCTGTCACACATCACACACACTGCCCGTCTCCCTGTCACACCTCATACACACACTGCCCGTCTCCCTGTCCCACCTCACACACACTGCCTGTCTCCCTGTCACACCTCACACACACTGCCTGTCTCCCTGTCACACCTCACACACACTGCCCGTCTCCCTGTCACACCTCACACACACTGCCCGTCTCCCTGTCACACCTCACACACACTGCCTGTATCCCTGTCACACCTCACACACACTGCCCGTCTCCCTGTCACACCTCACACACACTGCCCGTCTCCCTGTCACTCCTCACACACACTGCCCGTCTCCCTGTCGCATCTCACACACACTGCCTGTCTCCCTGTCACACCTCACACACACTCCCTGTCACACCTCACACACACTGCCCGTCTCCCTGTCACACCTCACACACACTGCCTGTCTCCCTGTCACACCTCACACACACTGCCTGTCTCCCTGTCACACCTCACACACACTGCCCGTCTCCCTGTCACTCCTCACACACACTGCCTGTCTCCCTGTCACATCTCACACACACTGCCTGTCTCCCTGTCACACCTCACACACACTGCCTGTCTCCCTGTCACACCTCACACACACTGCCTGTCTCCCTGTCACACCTCACACACACTGCCTGTCTACCTGTCACACCTCACACACACTGCCTGTCTCCCTGTCACACCTCACACACACTGCCTGTCTCCCTGTCACATCTCACACACACTGCCTGTCTCCCTGTCACACCTCACACACACACTGCCTGTCTCCCTGTCACACCTCACACACACTGCCCGTCTCCCTGTCGCATCTCACACACACTGCCTGTCTCCCTGTCACACATCACACACACTGCCTGTCTCCCTGTCACACCTCACACACACTGCCTGTCTCCCTATCACACCTCACACACACTCCCTGTCACACCTCACACACACTGCCTGTCTCCCTGTCACACCTCACACACACTGCCTGTCTCCCTGTCACACCTCACACACACTACCTGTCTCCCTGTCACACCTCACACACACTGCCCGTCTCCCTGTCACACCTCACACACACTACCTGTCTCCCTGTCACACCTCACACACACTACCTGTCTCCCTGTCATATCTCACACACACTGCCCGTCTCCCTGTCACACCTCACACACACTGCCTGTCTCCCTGTCACACCTCACACACACTGCCTGTCTCCCTGTCACACCTCACACACACTGCCTGTCTCCCTGTCACACCTCACACACACTGCCTGTCTCCCTGTCACTCCTCACACACACTGCCTGTCTCCCTGTCACACCTCACTTACACTGCCCGTCTCCCTGTCACTCCTCACACACACTGCCTGTCTCCCTGTCACATCTCACACACACTGCCTGTCTCCCTGTCACACCTCACACACACTGCCTGTCTCCCTGTCACACCTCACACACACTGCCTGTCTCCCTGTCACACCTCACACACACTGCCTGTCTCCCTGTCACTCCTCACACACACTGCCTGTCTCCCTGTCACACATCACACACACTGGCCGTCTCCCTGTCACACCTCATACACACACTGCCCGTCTCCCTGTCCCACCTCACACACACTGCCTGTCTCCCTGTCACACCTCACACACACTGCCTGTCTCCCTGTCACACCTCACACACACTGCCCGTCTCCCTGTCACACCTCACACACACTGCCCGTCTCCCTGTCACACCTCACACACACTGCCTGTATCCCTGTCACACCTCACACACACTGCCCGTCTCCCTGTCACACCTCACACACACTGCCCGTCTCCCTGTCACTCCTCACACACACTGCCCGTCTCCCTGTCGCATCTCACACACACTGCCTTTCTCCCTGTCACACCTCACACACACTCCCTGTCACACCTCACACACACTGCCCGTCTCCCTGTCACACCTCACACACACTGCCTGTCTCCCTGTCACACCTCACACACACTGCCTGTCTCCCTGTCACACCTCACACACACTGCCTGTCTCCCTGTCACACCTCACACACACTGCCTGTCTCCCTGTCACTACTCACACACACTGCCTGTCTCCCTGTCACACATCACACACACTGCCCGTCTCCCTATCACACCTTATACACACACTGCCCGTCTCCCTGTCCCACCTCACACACACTGCCTGTCTCCCTGTCACACCTCACACACACTGCCCGTCTCCCTGTCACTCCTCACACACACTGCCCGTCTCCCTGTCACACCTCACACACACTGCCCGTCTCCCTGTCACACCTCACACACACTGCCTGTATCCCTGTCACACCTCACACACACTGCCCGTCTCCCTGTCTCTCCTCACACACACTGCCCGTCTCCCTGTCGCATCTCACACACACTGCCTGTCTCCCTGTCACACCTCACACACACTCCCTGTCACACCTCACACACACTGCCTGTCTCCCTGTCGCATCTCACACACACTGCCTGTCTCCCTGTCACACCTCACACACACTGCCCGTCTCCCTGTCACACCTCACACACACTGCCTGTCTCCCTGTCACACCTCACACACACTGCCTGTCTCCCTGTCACA
Source organism: Pseudophryne corroboree (assembly GCF_028390025.1). Lineage (NCBI taxonomy): Eukaryota > Metazoa > Chordata > Amphibia > Anura > Myobatrachidae > Pseudophryne > Pseudophryne corroboree. The sequence goes on from NW_026970506.1 coordinate 180,829, forward strand.
CCTCACACACACTGCCTGTCTCCCTGTCACTCCTCACACACACTGCCCGTCTCCCTGTCACACCTCACACACACTGCCTGTCTCCCTGTCACATCTCACACACACTCCCTGTCACACCTCACACACACTGCCTGTCTCCCTGTCCCACCTCACACACACTGCCTGTCTCCCTGTCACACCTCACACACACTGCCTGTCTCTCTGTCACACCTCACACACACACTGCCCGTCTCCCTATCACACCTCACACACACACTACCCGTCTCCCTGTCACTCCTCACACACACTGCCTGTCTCCCTGTCACACCTCACACACACTGCCTGTCTCCCTGTCACACCTCACACACACTGCCTGTATCCCTGTCACACCTCACACACACTGCCTGTATCCCTGTCACACCTCACACACACTGCCCGTCTCCCTGTCACACCTCACACACACTGCCCGTCTCCCTGTCACTCCTCACACACACTGCCCGTCTCCCTGTCGCATCTCACACACACTGCCTGTCTCCCTGTCACACCTCACACACACTCCCTGTCACACCTCACGCACACTGCCTGTCTCCCTGTCGCATCTCACACACACTGCCTGTCTCCCTGTCACACCTCACACACACTGCCTGTCTCCCTATCACACCTTATACACACACTGCCCGTCTCCCTGTCCCACCTCACACACACTGCCTGTCTCCCTGTCACACCTCACACACACTGCCCGTCTCCCTGTCACACCTCACACACACTGCCCGTCTCCCTGTCACACCTCACACACACTGCCCGTCTCCCTGTCACACCTCACACACACTGCCTGTATCCCTGTCACACCTCACACACACTGCCCGTCTCCCTGTCACACCTCACACACACTGCCCGTCTCCCTGTCTCTCCTCACACACACTGCCCGTCTCCCTGTCGCATCTCACACACACTGCCTGTCTCCCTGTCACACCTCACACACACTCCCTGTCACACCTCACACACACTGCCTGTCTCCCTGTCGCATCTCACACACACTGCCTGTCTCCCTGTCACACCTCACACACACTGCCCGTCTCCCTGTCACACCTCACACACACTGCCTGTCTCCCTGTCACACCTCACACACACTGCCTGTCTCCCTGTCACACCTCACACACACTGCCTGTCTCCCTGTCACTCCTCACACACACTGCCCGTCTCCCTGTCACACCTCACACACACTGCCTGTCTCCCTGTCACATCTCACACACACTCCCTGTCACACCTCACACACACTGCCTGTCTCCCTGTCCCACCTCACACACACTGCCTGTCTCCCTGTCACACCTCACACACACTGCCTGTCTCTCTGTCACACCTCACACACACACTGCCCGTCTCCCTATCACACCTCACACACACACTACCCGTCTCCCTGTCACTCCTCACACACACTGCCTGTCTCCCTGTCACACCTCACACACACTGCCTGTCTCCCTGTCACACCTCACACACACTGCCTGTATCCCTGTCACACCTCACACACACTCCCTGTCACACCTCACACACACTGCCTGTCTCCCTGTCGCATCTCACACACACTGCCTGTCTCCCTGTCACACCTCACACACACTGCCTGTCTCCCTGTCACACCTCACACACACTGCCCGTCTCCCTGTCACACCTCACACACACTGCCTGTCTCCCTGTCACTCCTCACACACACTGCCCGTCTCCCTGTCACACCTCACACACACTGCCTGTCTCCCTGTCACACCTCACACACACTGCCTGTCTCCCTGTCACACCTCACACACACTGCCTGTCTCCCTGTCACACCTCACACACACTGCCTGTCTCCCTGTCACACCTCACACACACTGCCTGTCTCCCTGTCACACCTCACACACACTGCCTGTCTCCCTGTTACACCTCACACACACTGCCTGTCTCCCTGTCACTCCTCACACACACTGCCCGTCTCCCTGTGACACCTCACACACACTGCCTGTCTCCCTGTCACACCTCACACACACTGCCTGTCTCCCTGTCACTCCTCACACACACTGCCCGTCTCCCTGTGACACCTCACACACACTGCCTGTCTCCCTGTCACACCTCACACACACTGCCTGTCTCCCTGTCACATCTCACACACACTGCCTGTCTCCCTGTCACTCCTCACACACACTGCCTGTCTCCCTGTCACTCCTCACACACACTGCCCGTCTCCCTGTCACACATCACACACACTGCCCGTCTCTCTGTCACACCTCACACACACTGCCCGTCTCTCTGTCACACCTCACACACACTGCCTGTCTCCCTGTCACACATCACACACACTGCCTGTCTCCCTGTCACTCCTCACACACACTGCCCGTCTCCCTGTCACACATCACACACACTGCCTGTCTCCCTGTCACACCTCACACACACTGCCTGTCTCCCTGTCACACCTCACACACACACTGCCTGTCTCCCTGTCACACCTCACACACACTGCCTGTCTCCCTGTCGCATCTCACACACACTGCCTGTCTCCCTGTCACACATCACACACACTGCCTGTCTCCCTGTCACACCTCACACACACTGCCTGTCTCCCTGTCACACCTCACACACACTCCCTGTCACACCTCACACACACTGCCTGTCTCCCTGTCACACCTCACACACACTGCCTGTCTCCCTGTCACACCTCACACACACTACCTGTCTCCCTGTCACACCTCACACACACTGCCCGTCTCCCTGTCACACCTCACACACACTACCTGTCTCCCTGTCACACCTCACACACACTACCTGTCTCCCTGTCATATATCACACACACTGCCCGTCTCCCTGTCACACCTCACACACACTGCCTGTCTCCCTGTCACACCTCACACACACTGCCTGTCTCCCTGTCACACCTCACACACACTGCCTGTCTCCCTGTCACACCTCACACACACTGCCTGTCTCCCTGTCACTCCTCACACACACTGCCTGTCTCCCTGTCACACCTCACACACACTGCCCGTCTCCCTGTCACTCCTCACACACACTGCCTGTCTCCCTGTCACATCTCACACACACTGCCTGTCTCCCTGTCACACCTCACACACACTGCCTGTCTCCCTGTCACACCTCACACACACTGCCTGTCTCCCTGTCACACCTCACACACACTGCCTGTCTCCCTGTCACTCCTCACACACACTGCCTGTCACACATCACACACACTGCCCGTCTCCCTGTCACACCTCATACACACACTGCCCGTCTCCCTGTCCCACCTCACACACACTGCCTGTCTCCCTGTCACACCTCACACACACTGCCTGTCTCCCTGTCACACCTCACACACACTGCCCGTCTCCCTGTCACACCTCACACACACTGCCCGTCTCCCTGTCACACCTCACACACACTGCCTGTATCCCTGTCACACCTCACACACACTGCCCGTCTCCCTGTCACACCTCACACACACTGCCCATCTCCCTGTCACTCCTCACACACACTGCCCGTCTCCCTGTCGCATCTCACACACACTGCCTGTCTCCCTGTCACACCTCACACACACTCCCTGTCACACCTCACACACACTGCCCGTCTCCTGTCACACCTCACACACACTGCCTGTCTCCCTGTCACACCTCACACACACTGCCTGTCTCCCTGTCACACCTCACACACACTGCCCGTCTCCCTGTCACTCCTCACACACACTGCCTGTCTCCCTGTCACATCTCACACACACTGCCTGTCTCCCTGTCACACCTCACACACACTGCCTGTCTCCCTGTCACACCTCACACACACTGCCTGTCTCCCTGTCACACCTCACACACACTGCCCGTCTCCCTGTCACTCCTCACACACACTGCCTGTCTCCCTGTCACATCTCACACACACTGCCTGTCTCCCTGTCACTCCTCACACACACTGCCTGTCTCCCTGTCACTCCTCACACACACTGCCTGTCTCCCTGTCACACCTCACACACACTGCCCGTCTCCCTGTCACTCCTCACACACACTGCCTGTCTCCCTGTCACATCTCACACACACTGCCTGTCTCCCTGTCACACCTCACACACACTGCCTGTCTCCCTGTCACACCTCACACACACTGCCTGTCTCCCTGTCACACCTCACACACACTGCCTGTCTCCCTGTCACTCCTCACACACACTGCCTGTCTCCCTGTCACACATCACACACACTGCCCGTCTCCCTGTCACACCTCATACACACACTGCCCGTCTCCCTGTCCCACCTCACACACACTGCCTGTCTCCCTGTCACACCTCACACACACTGCCTGTCTCCCTGTCACACCTCACACACACTGCCCGTCTCCCTGTCACACCTCACACACACTGCCCGTCTCCCTGTCACACCTCACACACACTGCCTGTATCCCTGTCACACCTCACACACACTGCCCGTCTCCCTGTCACACCTCACACACACTGCCCGTCTCCCTGTCACTCCTCACACACACTGCCCGTCTCCCTGTCGCATCTCACACACACTGCCTGTCTCCCTGTCACACCTCACACACACTCCCTGTCACACCTCACACACACTGCCCGTCTCCCTGTCACACCTCACACACACTGCCTGTCTCCCTGTCACACCTCACACACACTGCCTGTCTCCCTGTCACACTTCACACACACTGCCTGTCTCCCTGTCACACCTCACACACACTGCCTGTCTCCCTGTCACTACTCACACACACTGCCTGTCTCCCTGTCACACATCACACACACTGCCCGTCTCCCTGTCACACCTTATACACACACTGCCCGTCTCCCTGTCCCACCTCACACACACTGCCTGTCTCCCTGTCACACCTCACACACACTGCCCGTCTCCCTGTCACACCTCACACACACTGCCCGTCTCCCTGTCACACCTCACACACACTGCCCGTCTCCCTGTCACACCTCACACACACTGCCTGTATCCCTGTCACACCTCACACACACTGCCCGTCTCCCTGTCACACCTCACACACACTGCCCGTCTCCCTTTCACTCCTCACACACACTGCCCGTCTCCCTGTCGCATCTCACACACACTGCCTGTCTCCCTGTCACACCTCACACACACTCCCTGTCACACCTCACACACACTGCCTGTCTCCCTGTCGCATCTCACACACACTGCCTGTCTCCCTGTCTCACCTCACACACACTCCCTGTCACACCTCACACACACTGCCTGTCTCCCTGTCACACCTCACACACACTGCCTGTCTCCCTGTCACACCTCACACACACTGCCTGTCTCCCTGTCACTCCTCACACACACTGCACGTCTCCCTGTCACACCTCACACACACTGCCTGTCTCCCTGTCACATCTCACACACACTCCCTGTCACACCTCACACACACTGCCTGTCTCCCTGTCCCACCTCACACACACTGCCTGTCTCCCTGTCACACCTCACACACACTGCCTGTCTCTCTGTCACACCTCACACACACACTGCCCGTCTCCCTATCACACCTCACACACACACTACCCGTCTCCCTGTCACTCCTCACACACACTGCCTGTCTCCCTGTCACACCTCACACACACTGCCTGTCTCCCTGTCACACCTCACACACACTGCCCGTCTCCCTGTCACACCTCACACACACTGCCCGTCTCCCTGTCACACCTCACACACACTGCCTGTATCCCTGTCACACCTCACACACACTGCCCGTCTCCCTGTCACACCTCACACACACTGCCCGTCTCCCTGTCACTCCTCACACACACTGCCCGTCTCCCTGTCGCATCTCACACACACTGCCTGTCTCCCTGTCACACCTCACACACACTCCCTGTCACACCTCACACACACTGCCCGTCTCCCTGTCACACCTCACACACACTGCCTGTCTCCCTGTCACACCTCACACACACTGCCTGTCTCCCTGTCACACTTCACACACACTGCCTGTCTCCCTGTCACACCTCACACACACTGCCTGTCTCCCTGTCACTACTCACACACACTGCCTGTCTCCCTGTCACACATCACACACACTGCCCGTCTCCCTGTCACACCTTATACACACACTGCCCGTCTCCCTGTCCCACCTCACACACACTGCCTGTCTCCCTGTCACACCTCACACACACTGCCCGTCTCCCTGTCACACCTCACACACACTGCCCGTCTCCCTGTCACACCTCACACACACTGCCCGTCTCCCTGTCACACCTCACACACACTGCCTGTATCCCTGTCACACCTCACACACACTGCCCGTCTCCCTGTCACACCTCACACACACTGCCCGTCTCCCTTTCACTCCTCACACACACTGCCCGTCTCCCTGTCGCATCTCACACACACTGCCTGTCTCCCTGTCACACCTCACACACACTCCCTGTCACACCTCACACACACTGCCTGTCTCCCTGTCGCATCTCACACACACTGCCTGTCTCCCTGTCTCACCTCACACACACTCCCTGTCACACCTCACACACACTGCCTGTCTCCCTGTCACACCTCACACACACTGCCTGTCTCCCTGTCACACCTCACACACACTGCCTGTCTCCCTGTCACTCCTCACACACACTGCACGTCTCCCTGTCACACCTCACACACACTGCCTGTCTCCCTGTCACATCTCACACACACTCCCTGTCACACCTCACACACACTGCCTGTCTCCCTGTCCCACCTCACACACACTGCCTGTCTCCCTGTCACACCTCACACACACTGCCTGTCTCTCTGTCACACCTCACACACACACTGCCCGTCTCCCTATCACACCTCACACACACACTACCCGTCTCCCTGTCACTCCTCACACACACTGCCTGTCTCCCTGTCACACCTCACACACACTGCCTGTCTCCCTGTCACACCTCACACACACTGCCTGTATCCCTGTCACACCTCACACACACTGCCTGTCTCCCTGTCACACCTCACACACACTGCCTGTCTCCCTGTCACACCTCACACACACTGCCTGTCTCCCTGTCACTCCTCACACACACTGCACGTCTCCCTGTCACACCTCACACACACTGCCTGTCTCCCTGTCACATCTCACACACACTCCCTGTCACACCTCACACACACTGCCTGTCTCCCTGTCCCACCTCACACACACTGCCTGTCTCCCTGTCACACCTCACACACACTGCCTGTCTCTCTGTCACACCTCATACACACACTGCCCGTCTCCCTGTCCCACCTCACACACACTGCCTGTCTCCCTGTCACACCTCACACACACTGCCTGTCTCCCTGTCACACCTCACACACACTGCCCGTCTCCCTGTCACACCTCACACACACTGCCCGTCTCCCTGTCACACCTCACACACACTGCCTGTATCCCTGTCACACCTCACACACACTGCCCGTCTCCCTGTCACACCTCACACACACTGCCCATCTCCCTGTCACTCCTCACACACACTGCCCGTCTCCCTGTCGCATCTCACACACACTGCCTGTCTCCCTGTCACACCTCACACACACTCCCTGTCACACCTCACACACACTGCCCGTCTCCCTGTCACACCTCACACACACTGCCTGTCTCCCTGTCACACCTCACACACACTGCCTGTCTCCCTGTCACACCTCACACACACTGCCCGTCTCCCTGTCACTCCTCACACACACTGCCTGTCTCCCTGTCACATCTCACACACACTGCCTGTCTCCCTGTCACACCTCACACACACTGCCTGTCTCCCTGTCACACCTCACACACACTGCCTGTCTCCCTGTCACACCTCACACACACTGCCTGTCTACCTGTCACACCTCACACACACTGCCTGTCTCCCTGTCACACCTCACACACACTGCCTGTCTCCCTGTCACACCTCACACACACTGCCTGTCTCCCTGTCACACCTCACACACACACTGCCTGTCTCCCTGTCACACCTCACACACACTGCCCGTCTCCCTGTCGCATCTCACACACACTGCCTGTCTCCCTGTCACACATCACAAACACTGCCTGTCTCCCTGTCACACCTCACACACACTGCCTGTCTCCCTGTCACACCTCACACACACTCCCTGTCACACCTCACACACACTGCCTGTCTCCCTGTCACACCTCACACACACTGCCTGTCTCCCTGTTACACCTCACACACACTACCTGTCTCCCTGTCACACCTCACACACACTACCTGTCTCCCTGTCATATCTCACACACACTGCCCGTCTCCCTGTCACACCTCACACACACTGCCCGTCTCCCTGTCACACCTCACACACACTGCCTGTATCCCTGTCACACCTCACACACACTGCCCGTCTCCCTGTCACACCTCACACACACTGCCCATCTCCCTGTCACTCCTCACACACACTGCCCGTCTCCCTGTCGCATCTCACACACACTGCCTGTCTCCCTGTCACACCTCACACACACTCCCTGTCACACCTCACACACACTGCCCGTCTCCCTGTCACACCTCACACACACTGCCTGTCTCCCTGTCACACCTCACACACACTGCCTGTCTCCCTGTCACACCTCACACACACTGCCCGTCTCCCTGTCACTCCTCACACACACTGCCTGTCTCCCTGTCACATCTCACACACACTGCCTGTCTCCCTGTCACACCTCACACACACTGCCTGTCTCCCTGTCACACCTCACACACACTGCCTGTCTCCCTGTCACACCTCACACACACTGCCTGTCTACCTGTCACACCTCACACACACTGCCTGTCTCCCTGTCACACCTCACACACACTGCCTGTCTCCCTGTCACACCTCACACACACTGCCTGTCTCCCTGTCACACCTCACACACACACTGCCTGTCTCCCTGTCACACCTCACACACACTGCCCATCTCCCTGTCGCATCTCACACACACTGCCTGTCTCCCTGTCACACATCACACACACTGCCTGTCTCCCTGTCACACCTCACACACACTGCCTGTCTCCCTGTCACACCTCACACACACTCCCTGTCACACCTCACACACACTGCCTGTCTCCCTGTCACACCTCACACACACTGCCTGTCTCCCTGTTACACCTCACACACACTACCTGTCTCCCTGTCACACCTCACACACACTGCCCGTCTCCCTGTCACACCTCACACACACTACCTGTCTCCCTGTCACACCTCACACACACTACCTGTCTCCCTGTCATATCTCACACACACTGCCCGTCTCCCTGTCACACCTCACACACACTGCCTGTCTCCCTGTCACTCCTCACACACACTGCCTGTCTCCCTGTCACACCTCACACACACTGCCCGTCTCCCTGTCACTCCTCACACACACTGCCCGTCTCCCTGTCGCATCTCACACACACTGCCTGTCTCCCTGTCACACCTCACACACACTCCCTGTCACACCTCACACACACTGCCCGTCTCCCTGTCACACCTCACACACACTGCCTGTCTCCCTGTCACACCTCACACACACTGCCTGTCTCCCTGTCACACTTCACACACACTGCCTGTCTCCCTGTCACACCTCACACACACTGCCTGTCTCCCTGTCACTACTCACACACACTGCCTGTCTCCCTGTCACACATCACACACACTGCCCGTCTCCCTGTCACACCTTATACACACACTGCCCGTCTCCCTGTCCCACCTCACACACACTGCCTGTCTCCCTGTCACACCTCACACACACTGCCCGTCTCCCTGTCACACCTCACACACACTGCCCGTCTCCCTGTCACACCTCACACACACTGCCCGTCTCCCTGTCACACCTCACACACACTGCCTGTATCCCTGTCACACCTCACACACACTGCCCGTCTCCCTGTCACACCTCACACACACTGCCCGTCTCCCTTTCACTCCTCACACACACTGCCCGTCTCCCTGTCGCATCTCACACACACTGCCTGTCTCCCTGTCACACCTCACACACACTCCCTGTCACACCTCACACACACTGCCTGTCTCCCTGTCGCATCTCACACACACTGCCTGTCTCCCTGTCTCACCTCACACACACTCCCTGTCACACCTCACACACACTGCCTGTCTCCCTGTCACACCTCACACACACTGCCTGTCTCCCTGTCACACCTCACACACACTGCCTGTCTCCCTGTCACTCCTCACACACACTGCACGTCTCCCTGTCACACCTCACACACACTGCCTGTCTCCCTGTCACATCTCACACACACTCCCTGTCACACCTCACACACACTGCCTGTCTCCCTGTCCCACCTCACACACACTGCCTGTCTCCCTGTCACACCTCACACACACTGCCTGTCTCTCTGTCACACCTCACACACACACTGCCCGTCTCCCTATCACACCTCACACACACACTACCCGTCTCCCTGTCACTCCTCACACACACTGCCTGTCTCCCTGTCACACCTCACACACACTGCCTGTCTCCCTGTCACACCTCACACACACTGCCTGTATCCCTGTCACACCTCACACACACTGCCTGTCTCCCTGTCACACCTCACACACACTGCCTGTCTCCCTGTCACACCTCACACACACTGCCTGTCTCCCTGTCACTCCTCACACACACTGCACGTCTCCCTGTCACACCTCACACACACTGCCTGTCTCCCTGTCACATCTCACACACACTCCCTGTCACACCTCACACACACTGCCTGTCTCCCTGTCCCACCTCACACACACTGCCTGTCTCCCTGTCACACCTCACACACACTGCCTGTCTCTCTGTCACACCTCATACACACACTGCCCGTCTCCCTGTCCCACCTCACACACACTGCCTGTCTCCCTGTCACACCTCACACACACTGCCTGTCTCCCTGTCACACCTCACACACACTGCCCGTCTCCCTGTCACACCTCACACACACTGCCCGTCTCCCTGTCACACCTCACACACACTGCCTGTATCCCTGTCACACCTCACACACACTGCCCGTCTCCCTGTCACACCTCACACACACTGCCCATCTCCCTGTCACTCCTCACACACACTGCCCGTCTCCCTGTCGCATCTCACACACACTGCCTGTCTCCCTGTCACACCTCACACACACTCCCTGTCACACCTCACACACACTGCCCGTCTCCCTGTCACACCTCACACACACTGCCTGTCTCCCTGTCACACCTCACACACACTGCCTGTCTCCCTGTCACACCTCACACACACTGCCCGTCTCCCTGTCACTCCTCACACACACTGCCTGTCTCCCTGTCACATCTCACACACACTGCCTGTCTCCCTGTCACACCTCACACACACTGCCTGTCTCCCTGTCACACCTCACACACACTGCCTGTCTCCCTGTCACACCTCACACACACTGCCTGTCTACCTGTCACACCTCACACACACTGCCTGTCTCCCTGTCACACCTCACACACACTGCCTGTCTCCCTGTCACACCTCACACACACTGCCTGTCTCCCTGTCACACCTCACACACACACTGCCTGTCTCCCTGTCACACCTCACACACACTGCCCGTCTCCCTGTCGCATCTCACACACACTGCCTGTCTCCCTGTCACACATCACAAACACTGCCTGTCTCCCTGTCACACCTCACACACACTGCCTGTCTCCCTGTCACACCTCACACACACTCCCTGTCACACCTCACACACACTGCCTGTCTCCCTGTCACACCTCACACACACTGCCTGTCTCCCTGTTACACCTCACACACACTACCTGTCTCCCTGTCACACCTCACACACACTGCCCGTCTCCCTGTCACACCTCATACACACTACCTGTCTCCCTGTCACACCTCACACACACTACCTGTCTCCCTGTCATATGTCACACACACTGCCCGTCTCCCTGTCACACCTCACACACACTGCCTGTCTCCCTGTCACTCCTCACACACACTGCCTGTCTCCCTGTCACTCCTCACACACACTGCCTGTCTCCCTGTCACACCTCACACACACTGCCCGTCTCCCTGTCACTCCTCACACACACTGCCTGTCTCCCTGTCACATCTCACACACACTGCCTGTCTCCCTGTCACACCTCACACACACTGCCTGTCTCCCTGTCACACCTCACACACACTGCCTGTCTCCCTGTCACACCTCACACACACTGCCTGTCTCCCTGTCACTCCTCACACACACTGCCTGTCTCCCTGTCACACATCACACACACTGCCCGTCTCCCTGTCACACCTCATACACACACTGCCCGTCTCCCTGTCCCACCTCACACACACTGCCTGTCTCCCTGTCACACCTCACACACACTGCCTGTCTCCCTGTCACACCTCACACACACTGCCCGTCTCCCTGTCACACCTCACACACACTGCCCGTCTCCCTGTCACACCTCACACACACTGCCTGTATCCCTGTCACACCTCACACACACTGCCCGTCTCCCTGTCACACCTCACACACACTGCCCGTCTCCCTGTCACTCCTCACACACACTGCCCGTCTCCCTGTCGCATCTCACACACACTGCCTGTCTCCCTGTCACACCTCACACACACACTCCCTGTCACACCTCACACACACTGCCCGTCTCCCTGTCACACCTCACACACACTGCCTGTCTCCCTGTCACACCTCACACACACTGCCTGTCTCCCTGTCACACTTCACACACACTGCCTGTCTCCCTGTCACACCTCACACACACTGCCTGTCTCCCTGTCACTACTCACACACACTGCCTGTCTCCCTGTCACACATCACACACACTGCCCGTCTCCCTGTCACACCTTATACACACACTGCCCGTCTCCCTGTCCCACCTCACACACACTGCCTGTCTCCCTGTCACACCTCACACACACTGCCCGTCTCCCTGTCACACCTCACACACACTGCCCGTCTCCCTGTCACACCTCACACACACTGCCCGTCTCCCTGTCACACCTCACACACACTGCCTGTATCCCTGTCACACCTCACACACACTGCCCGTCTCCCTGTCACACCTCACACACACTGCCCGTCTCCCTTTCACTCCTCACACACACTGCCCGTCTCCCTGTCGCATCTCACACACACTGCCTGTCTCCCTGTCACACCTCACACACACTCCCTGTCACACCTCACACACACTGCCTGTCTCCCTGTCGCATCTCACACACACTGCCTGTCTCCCTGTCTCACCTCACACACACTCCCTGTCACACCTCACACACACTGCCTGTCTCCCTGTCACACCTCACACACACTGCCTGTCTCCCTGTCACACCTCACACACACTGCCTGTCTCCCTGTCACTCCTCACACACACTGCACGTCTCCCTGTCACACCTCACACACACTGCCTGTCTCCCTGTCACATCTCACACACACTCCCTGTCACACCTCACACACACTGCCTGTCTCCCTGTCCCACCTCACACACACTGCCTGTCTCCCTGTCACACCTCACACACACTGCCTGTCTCTCTGTCACACCTCACACACACACTGCCCGTCTCCCTATCACACCTCACACACACACTACCCGTCTCCCTGTCACTCCTCACACACACTGCCTGTCTCCCTGTCACACCTCACACACACTGCCTGTCTCCCTGTCACACCTCACACACACTGCCTGTATCCCTGTCACACCTCACACACACTGCCTGTATCCCTGTCACACCTCACACACACTGCCCGTCTCCCTGTCACACCTCACACACACTGCCCGTCTCCCTGTCACTCCTCACACACACTGCCCGTCTCCCTGTCGCATCTCACACACACTGCCTGTCTCCCTGTCACACCTCACACACACTCCCTGTCACACCTCACACACACTGCCTGTCTCCCTGTCGCATCTCACACACACTGCCTGTCTCCCTGTCACACCTCACACACACTGCCTGTCTCCCTGTCACACCTCACACACACTGCCCGTCTCCCTGTCACACCTCACACACACTGCCTGTCTCCCTGTCACTCCTCACACACACTGCCCGTCTCCCTGTCACACCTCACACACACTGCCTGTCTCCCTGTCACACCTCACACACACTGCCTGTCTCCCTGTCACACCTCACACACACTGCCTGTCTCCCTGTCACACCTCACACACACTGCCTGTCTCCCTGTCACACCTCACACACACTGCCTGTCTCCCTGTCACTCCTCACACACACTGCCCGTTTCCCTGTCACTCCTCACACACACTGCCCGTCTCCCTGTCACACCTCACACACACTGCCTGTCTCCCTGTCACACCTCACACACACTGCCTGTCTCCCTGTTACACCTCACACACACTGCCTGTCTCCCTGTCACTCCTCACACACACTGCCCGTCTCCCTGTGACACCTCACACACACTGCCTGTCTCCCTGTCACACCTCACACACACTGCCTGTCTCCCTGTCACATCTCACACACACTGCCTGTCTCCCTGTCACTCCTCACACACACTGCCTGTCTCCCTGTCACACCTCACACACACTGCCTGTCTCCCTGTCACATCTCACACACACTGCCTGTCTCCCTGTCACTCCTCACACACGCTGCCCGTCTCCCTGTCACACATCACACACACTGCCCGTCTCTCTGTCACACCTCACACACACTGCCCGTCTCTCTGTCACACCTCATACACACACTGCCCGTCTCCCTGTCACACCTCATACACACACTGCCCGTCTCCCTGTCCCACCTCACACACACTGCCTGTCTCCCTGTCACACCTCACACACACTGCCCGTCTCCCTGTCACACCTCACACACACTGCCTGTCTCCCTGTCACTCCTCACACACACTGCCTGTCTCCCTGTCACTCCTCACACACACTGCACGTCTCCCTGTCACACCTCACACACACTGCCTGTCTCCCTGTCACATCTCACACACACTCCCTGTCACACCTCACACACACTGCCTGTCTCCCTGTCCCACCTCACACACACTGCCTGTCTCCCTGTCACACCTCACACACACTGCCTGTCTCTCTGTCACACCTCACACACACACTGCCCGTCTCCCTATCACACCTCACACACACACTACCCGTCTCCCTGTCACTCCTCACACACACTGCCTGTATCCCTGTCACACCTCACACACACTGCCCGTCTCCCTGTCACACCTCACACACACTGCCCGTCTCCCTTTCACTCCTCACACACACTGCCCGTCTCCCTGTCGCATCTCACACACACTGCCTGTCTCCCTGTCACACCTCACACACACTGCCTGTCTCCCTGTCACACCTCACACACACTGCCCGTCTCCCTGTCACTCCTCACACACACTGCCTGTCTCCCTGTCACATCTCACACACACTGCCTGTCTCCCTGTCACACCTCACACACACTGCCTGTCTCCCTGTCACACCTCACACACACTGCCTGTCTCCCTGTCACACCTCACACACACTGCCTGTCTACCTGTCACACCTCACACACACTGCCTGTCTCCCTGTCACACCTCACACACACTGCCTGTCTCCCTGTCACACCTCACACACACTGCCTGTCTCCCTGTCACACCTCACACACACACTGCCTGTCTCCCTGTCACACCTCACACACACTGCCCATCTCCCTGTCGCATCTCACACACACTGCCTGTCTCCCTGTCACACATCACACACACTGCCTGTCTCCCTGTCACACCTCACACACACTGCCTGTCTCCCTGTCACACCTCACACACACTCCCTGTCACACCTCACACACACTGCCTGTCTCCCTGTCACACCTCACACACACTGCCTGTCTCCCTGTTACACCTCACACACACTACCTGTCTCCCTGTCACACCTCACACACACTGCCCGTCTCCCTGTCACACCTCACACACACTACCTGTCTCCCTGTCACACCTCACACACACTACCTGTCTCCCTGTCATATCTCACACACACTGCCCGTCTCCCTGTCACACCTCACACACACTGCCTGTCTCCCTGTCACTCCTCACACACACTGCCTGTCTCCCTGTCACTCCTCACACACACTGCCTGTCTCCCTGTCACACCTCACACACACTGCCCGTCTCCCTGTCACTCCTCACACACACTGCCTGTCTCCCTGTCACACCTCACACACACTCCCTGTCACACCTCACACACACTGCCTGTCTCCCTGTCACACCTCACACACACTGCCTGTCTCCCTGTTACACCTCACACACACTACCTGTCTCCCTGTCACACCTCACACACACTGCCCGTCTCCCTGTCACACCTCACACACACTACCTGTCTCCCTGTCACACCTCACACACACTACCTGTCTCCCTGTCATATCTCACACACACTGCCCGTCTCCCTGTCACACCTCACACACACTGCCTGTCTCCCTGTCACTCCTCACACACACTGCCTGTCTCCCTGTCACTCCTCACACACACTGCCTGTCTCCCTGTCACACCTCACACACACTGCCCGTCTCCCTGTCACTCCTCACACACACTGCCTGTCTCCCTGTCACATCTCACACACACTGCCTGTCTCCCTGTCACACCTCACACACACTGCCTGTCTCCCTGTCACACCTCACACACACTGCCTGTCTCCCTGTCACACCTCACACACACTGCCTGTCTCCCTGTCACTCCTCACACACACTGCCTGTCTCCCTGTCACACATCACACACACTGCCCGTCTCCCTGTCACACCTCATACACACACTGCCCGTCTCCCTGTCCCACCTCACACACACTGCCTGTCTCCCTGTCACACCTCACACACACTGCCTGTCTCCCTGTCACACCTCACACACACTGCCCGTCTCCCTGTCACACCTCACACACACTGCCCGTCTCCCTGTCACACCTCACACACACTGCCTGTATCCCTGTCACACCTCACACACACTGCCCGTCTCCCTGTCACACCTCACACACACTGCCCGTCTCCCTGTCACTCCTCACACACACTGCCCGTCTCCCTGTCGCATCTCACACACACTGCCTGTCTCCCTGTCACACCTCACACACACTCCCTGTCACACCTCACACACACTGCCCGTCTCCCTGTCACACCTCACACACACTGCCTGTCTCCCTGTCACACCTCACACACACTGCCTGTCTCCCTGTCACACTTCACACACACTGCCTGTCTCCCTGTCACACCTCACACACACTGCCTGTCTCCCTGTCACTACTCACACACACTGCCTGTCTCCCTGTCACACATCACACACACTGCCCGTCTCCCTGTCACACCTTATACACACACTGCCCGTCTCCCTGTCCCACCTCACACACACTGCCTGTCTCCCTGTCACACCTCACACACACTGCCCGTCTCCCTGTCACACCTCACACACACTGCCCGTCTCCCTGTCACACCTCACACACACTGCCCGTCTCCCTGTCACACCTCACACACACTGCCTGTATCCCTGTCACACCTCACACACACTGCCCGTCTCCCTGTCACACCTCACACACACTGCCCGTCTCCCTTTCACTCCTCACACACACTGCCCGTCTCCCTGTCGCATCTCACACACACTGCCTGTCTCCCTGTCACACCTCACACACACTCCCTGTCACACCTCACACACACTGCCTGTCTCCCTGTCGCATCTCACACACACTGCCTGTCTCCCTGTCTCACCTCACACACACTCCCTGTCACACCTCACACACACTGCCTGTCTCCCTGTCACACCTCACACACACTGCCTGTCTCCCTGTCACACCTCACACACACTGCCTGTCTCCCTGTCACTCCTCACACACACTGCACGTCTCCCTGTCACACCTCACACACACTGCCTGTCTCCCTGTCACATCTCACATACACTCCCTGTCACACCTCACACACACTGCCTGTCTCCCTGTCCCACCTCACACACACTGCCTGTCTCCCTGTCACACCTCACACACACTGCCTGTCTCTCTGTCACACCTCACACACACACTGCCCGTCTCCCTATCACACCTCACACACACACTACCCGTCTCCCTGTCAGTCCTCACACACACTGCCTGTCTCCCTGTCACACCTCACACACACTGCCTGTCTCCCTGTCACACCTCACACACACTGCCCGTCTCCCTGTCACACCTCACACACACTGCCCGTCTCCCTGTCACACCTCACACACACTGCCTGTATCCCTGTCACACCTCACACACACTGCCCGTCTCCCTGTCACACCTCACACACACTGCCCGTCTCCCTGTCACTCCTCACACACACTGCCCGTCTCCCTGTCGCATCTCACACACACTGCCTGTCTCCCTGTCACACCTCACACACACTCCCTGTCACACCTCACACACACTGCCCGTCTCCCTGTCACACCTCACACACACTGCCTGTCTCCCTGTCACACCTCACACACACTGCCTGTCTCCCTGTCACACTTCACACACACTGCCTGTCTCCCTGTCACACCTCACACACACTGCCTGTCTCCCTGTCACTACTCACACACACTGCCTGTCTCCCTGTCACACATCACACACACTGCCCGTCTCCCTGTCACACCTTATACACACACTGCCCGTCTCCCTGTCCCACCTCACACACACTGCCTGTCTCCCTGTCACACCTCACACACACTGCCCGTCTCCCTGTCACACCTCACACACACTGCCCGTCTCCCTGTCACACCTCACACACACTGCCCGTCTCCCTGTCACACCTCACACACACTGCCTGTATCCCTGTCACACCTCACACACACTGCCCGTCTCCCTGTCACACCTCACACACACTGCCCGTCTCCCTTTCACTCCTCACACACACTGCCCGTCTCCCTGTCGCATCTCACACACACTGCCTGTCTCCCTGTCACACCTCACACACACTCCCTGTCACACCTCACACACACTGCCTGTCTCCCTGTCGCATCTCACACACACTGCCTGTCTCCCTGTCTCACCTCACACACACTCCCTGTCACACCTCACACACACTGCCTGTCTCCCTGTCACACCTCACACACACTGCCTGTCTCCCTGTCACACCTCACACACACTGCCTGTCTCCCTGTCACTCCTCACACACACTGCACGTCTCCCTGTCACACCTCACACACACTGCCTGTCTCCCTGTCACATCTCACACACACTCCCTGTCACACCTCACACACACTGCCTGTCTCCCTGTCCCACCTCACACACACTGCCTGTCTCCCTGTCACACCTCACACACACTGCCTGTCTCTCTGTCACACCTCACACACACACTGCCCGTCTCCCTATCACACCTCACACACACACTACCCGTCTCCCTGTCACTCCTCACACACACTGCCTGTCTCCCTGTCACACCTCACACACACTGCCTGTCTCCCTGTCACACCTCACACACACTGCCTGTATCCCTGTCACACCTCACACACACTGCCTGTCTCCCTGTCACACCTCACACACACTGCCTGTCTCCCTGTCACACCTCACACACACTGCCTGTCTCCCTGTCACTCCTCACACACACTGCACGTCTCCCTGTCACACCTCACACACACTGCCTGTCTCCCTGTCACATCTCACACACACTCCCTGTCACACCTCACACACACTGCCTGTCTCCCTGTCCCACCTCACACACACTGCCTGTCTCCCTGTCACACCTCACACACACTGCCTGTCTCTCTGTCACACCTCATACACACACTGCCCGTCTCCCTGTCCCACCTCACACACACTGCCTGTCTCCCTGTCACACCTCACACACACTGCCTGTCTCCCTGTCACACCTCACACACACTGCCCGTCTCCCTGTCACACCTCACACACACTGCCCGTCTCCCTGTCACACCTCACACACACTGCCTGTATCCCTGTCACACCTCACACACACTGCCCGTCTCCCTGTCACACCTCACACACACTGCCCATCTCCCTGTCACTCCTCACACACACTGCCCGTCTCCCTGTCGCATCTCACACACACTGCCTGTCTCCCTGTCACACCTCACACACACTCCCTGTCACACCTCACACACACTGCCCGTCTCCCTGTCACACCTCACACACACTGCCTGTCTCCCTGTCACACCTCACACACACTGCCTGTCTCCCTGTCACACCTCACACACACTGCCCGTCTCCCTGTCACTCCTCACACACACTGCCTGTCTCCCTGTCACATCTCACACACACTGCCTGTCTCCCTGTCACACCTCACACACACTGCCTGTCTCCCTGTCACACCTCACACACACTGCCTGTCTCCCTGTCACACCTCACACACACTGCCTGTCTACCTGTCACACCTCACACACACTGCCTGTCTCCCTGTCACACCTCACACACACTGCCTGTCTCCCTGTCACACCTCACACACACTGCCTGTCTCCCTGTCACACCTCACACACACACTGCCTGTCTCCCTGTCACACCTCACACACACTGCCCGTCTCCCTGTCGCATCTCACACACACTGCCTGTCTCCCTGTCACACATCACAAACACTGCCTGTCTCCCTGTCACACCTCACACACACTGCCTGTCTCCCTGTCACACCTCACACACACTCCCTGTCACACCTCACACACACTGCCTGTCTCCCTGTCACACCTCACACACACTGCCTGTCTCCCTGTTACACCTCACACACACTACCTGTCTCCCTGTCACACCTCACACACACTGCCCGTCTCCCTGTCACACCTCACACACACTACCTGTCTCCCTGTCACACCTCACACACACTACCTGTCTCCCTGTCATATCTCACACACACTGCCCGTCTCCCTGTCACACCTCACACACACTGCCTGTCTCCCTGTCACTCCTCACACACACTGCCTGTCTCCCTGTCACTCCTCACACACACTGCCTGTCTCCCTGTCACACCTCACACACACTGCCCGTCTCCCTGTCACTCCTCACACACACTGCCTGTCTCCCTGTCACACCTCACACACACACTCCCTGTCACACCTCACACACACTGCCTGTCTCCCTGTCACACCTCACACACACTGCCTGTCTCCCTGTTACACCTCACACACACTACCTGTCTCCCTGTCACACCTCACACACACTGCCCGTCTCCCTGTCACACCTCATACACACTACCTGTCTCCCTGTCACACCTCACACACGCTACCTGTCTCCCTGTCATATCTCACACACACTGCCCGTCTCCCTGTCACACCTCACACACACTGCCTGTCTCCCTGTCACTCCTCACACACACTGCCTGTCTCCCTGTCACTCCTCACACACACTGCCTGTCTCCCTGTCACACCTCACACACACTGCCCGTCTCCCTGTCACTCCTCACACACACTGCCTGTCTCCCTGTCACATCTCACACACACTGCCTGTCTCCCTGTCACACCTCACACACACTGCCTGTCTCCCTGTCACACCTCACACACACTGCCTGTCTCCCTGTCACACCTCACACACACTGCCTGTCTCCCTGTCACTCCTCACACACACTGCCTGTCTCCCTGTCACACATCACACACACTGCCCGTCTCCCTGTCACACCTCATACACACACTGCCCGTCTCCCTGTCCCACCTCACACACACTGCCTGTCTCCCTGTCACACCTCACACACACTGCCTGTCTCCCTGTCACACCTCACACACACTGCCCGTCTCCCTGTCACACCTCACACACACTGCCCGTCTCCCTGTCACACCTCACACACACTGCCTGTATCCCTGTCACACCTCACACACACTGCCCGTCTCCCTGTCACACCTCACACACACTGCCCGTCTCCCTGTCACTCCTCACACACACTGCCCGTCTCCCTGTCGCATCTCACACACACTGCCTGTCTCCCTGTCACACCTCACACACACACTCCTTGTCACACCTCACACACACTGCCCGTCTCCCTGTCACACCTCACACACACTGCCTGTCTCCCTGTCACACCTCACACACACTGCCTGTCTCCCTGTCACACTTCACACACACTGCCTGTCTCCCTGTCACACCTCACACACACTGCCTGTCTCCCTGTCACTACTCACACACACTGCCTGTCTCCCTGTCACACATCACACACACTGCCCGTCTCCCTGTCACACCTTATACACACACTGCCCGTCTCCCTGTCCCACCTCACACACACTGCCTGTCTCCCTGTCACACCTCACACACACTGCCCGTCTCCCTGTCACACCTCACACACACTGCCCGTCTCCCTGTCACACCTCACACACACTGCCCGTCTCCCTGTCACACCTCACACACACTGCCTGTATCCCTGTCACACCTCACACACACTGCCCGTCTCCCTGTCACACCTCACACACACTGCCCGTCTCCCTTTCACTCCTCACACACACTGCCCGTCTCCCTGTCGCATCTCACACACACTGCCTGTCTCCCTGTCACACCTCACACACACTCCCTGTCACACCTCACACACACTGCCTGTCTCCCTGTCGCATCTCACACACACTGCCTGTCTCCCTGTCTCACCTCACACACACTCCCTGTCACACCTCACACACACTGCCTGTCTCCCTGTCACACCTCACACACACTGCCTGTCTCCCTGTCACACCTCACACACACTGCCTGTCTCCCTGTCACTCCTCACACACACTGCACGTCTCCCTGTCACACCTCACACACACTGCCTGTCTCCCTGTCACATCTCACACACACTCCCTGTCACACCTCACACACACTGCCTGTCTCCCTGTCCCACCTCACACACACTGCCTGTCTCCCTGTCACACCTCACACACACTGCCTGTCTCTCTGTCACACCTCACACACACACTGCCCGTCTCCCTATCACACCTCACACACACACTACCCGTCTCCCTGTCACTCCTCACACACACTGCCTGTCTCCCTGTCACACCTCACACACACTGCCTGTCTCCCTGTCACACCTCACACACACTGCCTGTATCCCTGTCACACCTCACACACACTGCCTGTATCCCTGTCACACCTCACACACACTGCCCGTCTCCCTGTCACACCTCACACACACTGCCCGTCTCCCTGTCACTCCTCACACACACTGCCCGTCTCCCTGTCGCATCTCACACACACTGCCTGTCTCCCTGTCACACCTCACACACACTCCCTGTCACACCTCACACACACTGCCTGTCTCCCTGTCGCATCTCACACACACTGCCTGTCTCCCTGTCACACCTCACACACACTGCCTGTCTCCCTGTCACACCTCACACACACTGCCCGTCTCCCTGTCACACCTCACACACACTGCCTGTCTCCCTGTCACTCCTCACACACACTGCCCGTCTCCCTGTCACACCTCACACACACTGCCTGTCTCCCTGTCACACCTCACACACACTGCCTGTCTCCCTGTCACACCTCACACACACTGCCTGTCTCCCTGTCACACCTCACACACACTGCCTGTCTCCCTGTCACACCTCACACACACTGCCTGTCTCCCTGTCACTCCTCACACACACTGCCCGTTTCCCTGTCACTCCTCACACACACTGCCCGTCTCCCTGTCACACCTCACACACACTGCCTGTCTCCCTGTCACACCTCACACACACTGCCTGTCTCCCTGTTACACCTCACACACACTGCCTGTCTCCCTGTCACTCCTCACACACACTGCCCGTCTCCCTGTGACACCTCACACACACTGCCTGTCTCCCTGTCACACCTCACACACACTGCCTGTCTCCCTGTCACATCTCACACACACTGCCTGTCTCCCTGTCACTCCTCACACACACTGCCTGTCTCCCTGTCACTCCTCACACACGCTGCCCGTCTCCCTGTCACACATCACACACACTGCCCGTCTCTCTGTCACACCTCACACACACTGCCCGTCTCTCTGTCACACCTCATACACACACTGCCCGTCTCCCTGTCACACCTCATACACACACTGCCCGTCTCCCTGTCCCACCTCACACACACTGCCTGTCTCCCTGTCTCACCTCACACACACTGCCCGTCTCCCTGTCACACCTCACACACACTGCCTGTCTCCCTGTCACTCCTCACACACACTGCCTGTCTCCCTGTCACTCCTCACACACACTGCACGTCTCCCTGTCACACCTCACACACACTGCCTGTCTCCCTGTCACATCTCACACACACTCCCTGTCACACCTCACACACACTGCCTGTCTCCCTGTCCCACCTCACACACACTGCCTGTCTCCCTGTCACACCTCACACACACTGCCTGTCTCTCTGTCACACCTCACACACACACTGCCCGTCTCCCTATCACACCTCACACACACACTACCCGTCTCCCTGTCACTCCTCACACACACTGCCTGTATCCCTGTCACACCTCACACACACTGCCCGTCTCCCTGTCACACCTCACACACACTGCCCGTCTCCCTTTCACTCCTCACACACACTGCCCGTCTCCCTGTCGCATCTCACACACACTGCCTGTCTCCCTGTCACACCTCACACACACTCCCTGTCACACCTCACACACACTGCCTGTCTCCCTGTCGCATCTCACACACACTGCCTGTCTCCCTGTCTCACCTCTCACACACTCCCTGTCACACCTCACACACACTGCCTGTCTCCCTGTCACACCTCACACACACTGCCTGTCTCCCTGTCACACCTCACACACACTGCCTGTCTCCCTGTCACTCCTCACACACACTGCACGTCTCCCTGTCACACCTCACACACACTGCCTGTCTCCCTGTCACATCTCACACACACTCCCTGTCACACCTCACACACACTGCCTGTCTCCCTGTCCCACCTCACACACACTGCCTGTCTCCCTGTCACACCTCACACACACTGCCTGTCTCTCTGTCACACCTCACACACACACTGCCCGTCTCCCTATCACACCTCACACACACACTACCCGTCTCCCTGTCACTCCTCACACACACTGCCTGTCTCCCTGTCACACCTCACACACACTGCCTGTCTCCCTGTCACACCTCACACACACTGCCTGTATCCCTGTCACACCTCACACACACTGCCTGTCTCCCTGTCACACCTCACACACACTGCCTGTCTCCCTGTCACACCTCACACACACTGCCTGTCTCCCTGTCACTCCTCACACACACTGCACGTCTCC
Organism: Pseudophryne corroboree; assembly: GCF_028390025.1. Classification (NCBI taxonomy): domain Eukaryota; kingdom Metazoa; phylum Chordata; class Amphibia; order Anura; family Myobatrachidae; genus Pseudophryne; species Pseudophryne corroboree. The sequence goes on from NW_026970506.1 coordinate 205,735, forward strand.
CTGTCACACCTCACACACACTGCCTGTCTCCCTGTCACATCTCACACACACTCCCTGTCACACCTCACACACACTGCCTGTCTCCCTGTCCCACCTCACACACACTGCCTGTCTCCCTGTCACACCTCACACACACTGCCTGTCTCTCTGTCACACCTCATACACACACTGCCCGTCTCCCTGTCCCACCTCACACACACTGCCTGTCTCCCTGTCACACCTCACACACACTGCCTGTCTCCCTGTCACACCTCACACACACTGCCCGTCTCCCTGTCACACCTCACACACACTGCCCGTCTCCCTGTCACACCTCACACACACTGCCTGTATCCCTGTCACACCTCACACACACTGCCCATCTCCCTGTCACTCCTCACACACACTGCCCGTCTCCCTGTCGCATCTCACACACACTGCCTGTCTCCCTGTCACACCTCACACACACTCCCTGTCACACCTCACACACACTGCCCGTCTCCCTGTCACACCTCACACACACTGCCTGTCTCCCTGTCACACCTCACACACACTGCCTGTCTCCCTGTCACACCTCACACACACTGCCCGTCTCCCTGTCACTCCTCACACACACTGCCTGTCTCCCTGTCACATCTCACACACACTGCCTGTCTCCCTGTCACACCTCACACACACTGCCTGTCTCCCTGTCACACCTCACACACACTGCCTGTCTCCCTGTCACACCTCACACACACTGCCTGTCTACCTGTCACACCTCACACACACTGCCTGTCTCCCTGTCACACCTCACACACACTGCCTGTCTCCCTGTCACACCTCACACACACTGCCTGTCTCCCTGTCACACCTCACACACACACTGCCTGTCTCCCTGTCACACCTCACACACACTGCCCGTCTCCCTGTCGCATCTCACACACACTGCCTGTCTCCCTGTCACACATCACAAACACTGCCTGTCTCCCTGTCACACCTCACACACACTGCCTGTCTCCCTGTCACACCTCACACACACTCCCTGTCACACCTCACACACACTGCCTGTCTCCCTGTCACACCTCACACACACTGCCTGTCTCCCTGTTACACCTCACACACACTACCTGTCTCCCTGTCACACCTCACACACACTGCCCGTCTCCCTGTCACACCTCACACACACTACCTGTCTCCCTGTCACACCTCACACACACTACCTGTCTCCCTGTCATATCTCACACACACTGCCCGTCTCCCTGTCACACCTCACACACACTGCCTGTCTCCCTGTCACTCCTCACACACACTGCCTGTCTCCCTGTCACTCCTCACACACACTGCCTGTCTCCCTGTCACACCTCACACACACTGCCCGTCTCCCTGTCACTCCTCACACACACTGCCTGTCTCCCTGTCACATCTCACACACACTGCCTGTCTCCCTGTCACACCTCACACACACTGCCTGTCTCCCTGTCACACCTCACACACACTGCCTGTCTCCCTGTCACACCTCACACACACTGCCTGTCTCCCTGTCACTCCTCACACACACTGCCTGTCTCCCTGTCACACATCACACACACTGCCCGTCTCCCTGTCACACCTCATACACACACTGCCCGTCTCCCTGTCCCACCTCACACACACTGCCTGTCTCCCTGTCACACCTCACACACACTGCCTGTCTCCCTGTCACACCTCACACACACTGCCCGTCTCCCTGTCACACCTCACACACACTGCCCGTCTCCCTGTCACACCTCACACACACTGCCTGTATCCCTGTCACACCTCACACACACTGCCCGTCTCCCTGTCACACCTCACACACACTGCCCGTCTCCCTGTCACTCCTCACACACACTGCCCGTCTCCCTGTCGCATCTCACACACACTGCCTGTCTCCCTGTCACACCTCACACACACACTCCCTGTCACACCTCACACACACTGCCCGTCTCCCTGTCACACCTCACACACACTGCCTGTCTCCCTGTCACACCTCACACACACTGCCTGTCTCCCTGTCACACTTCACACACACTGCCTGTCTCCCTGTCACACCTCACACACACTGCCTGTCTCCCTGTCACTACTCACACACACTGCCTGTCTCCCTGTCACACATCACACACACTGCCCGTCTCCCTGTCACACCTTATACACACACTGCCCGTCTCCCTGTCCCACCTCACACACACTGCCTGTCTCCCTGTCACACCTCACACACACTGCCCGTCTCCCTGTCACACCTCACACACACTGCCCGTCTCCCTGTCACACCTCACACACACTGCCCGTCTCCCTGTCACACCTCACACACACTGCCTGTATCCCTGTCACACCTCACACACACTGCCCGTCTCCCTGTCACACCTCACACACACTGCCCGTCTCCCTTTCACTCCTCACACACACTGCCCGTCTCCCTGTCGCATCTCACACACACTGCCTGTCTCCCTGTCACACCTCACACACACTCCCTGTCACACCTCACACACACTGCCTGTCTCCCTGTCGCATCTCACACACACTGCCTGTCTCCCTGTCTCACCTCACACACACTCCCTGTCACACCTCACACACACTGCCTGTCTCCCTGTCACACCTCACACACACTGCCTGTCTCCCTGTCACACCTCACACACACTGCCTGTCTCCCTGTCACTCCTCACACACACTGCACGTCTCCCTGTCACACCTCACACACACTGCCTGTCTCCCTGTCACATCTCACACACACTCCCTGTCACACCTCACACACACTGCCTGTCTCCCTGTCCCACCTCACACACACTGCCTGTCTCCCTGTCACACCTCACACACACTGCCTGTCTCTCTGTCACACCTCACACACACACTGCCCGTCTCCCTATCACACCTCACACACACACTACCCGTCTCCCTGTCACTCCTCACACACACTGCCTGTCTCCCTGTCACACCTCACACACACTGCCTGTCTCCCTGTCACACCTCACACACACTGCCTGTATCCCTGTCACACCTCACACACACTGCCTGTATCCCTGTCACACCTCACACACACTGCCCGTCTCCCTGTCACACCTCACACACACTGCCCGTCTCCCTGTCACTCCTCACACACACTGCCCGTCTCCCTGTCGCATCTCACACACACTGCCTGTCTCCCTGTCACACCTCACACACACTCCCTGTCACACCTCACACACACTGCCTGTCTCCCTGTCGCATCTCACACACACTGCCTGTCTCCCTGTCACACCTCACACACACTGCCTGTCTCCCTGTCACACCTCACACACACTGCCCGTCTCCCTGTCACACCTCACACACACTGCCTGTCTCCCTGTCACTCCTCACACACACTGCCCGTCTCCCTGTCACACCTCACACACACTGCCTGTCTCCCTGTCACACCTCACACACACTGCCTGTCTCCCTGTCACACCTCACACACACTGCCTGTCTCCCTGTCACACCTCACACACACTGCCTGTCTCCCTGTCACACCTCACACACACTGCCTGTCTCCCTGTCACTCCTCACACACACTGCCCGTTTCCCTGTCACTCCTCACACACACTGCCCGTCTCCCTGTCACACCTCACACACACTGCCTGTCTCCCTGTCACACCTCACACACACTGCCTGTCTCCCTGTTACACCTCACACACACTGCCTGTCTCCCTGTCACTCCTCACACACACTGCCCGTCTCCCTGTGACACCTCACACACACTGCCTGTCTCCCTGTCACACCTCACACACACTGCCTGTCTCCCTGTCACATCTCACACACACTGCCTGTCTCCCTGTCACTCCTCACACACACTGCCTGTCTCCCTGTCACTCCTCACACACGCTGCCCGTCTCCCTGTCACACATCACACACACTGCCCGTCTCTCTGTCACACCTCACACACACTGCCCGTCTCTCTGTCACACCTCATACACACACTGCCCGTCTCCCTGTCACACCTCATACACACACTGCCCGTCTCCCTGTCCCACCTCACACACACTGCCTGTCTCCCTGTCACACCTCACACACACTGCCCGTCTCCCTGTCACACCTCACACACACTGCCTGTCTCCCTGTCACTCCTCACACACACTGCCCGTCTCTCTGTCACACCTCACACACACTGCCCGTCTCTCTGTCACACCTCACACACACTGCCTGTCTCCCTGTCACTCCTCACACACACTGCCCGTCTCCCTGTCACACATCACACACACTGCCCGTCTCTCTGTCACACCTCACACACACTGCCCGTCTCTCTGTCACACCTCACACACACTGCCTGTCTCCCTGTCACTTCTCATACACACACTGCCTGTCTCCCTGTCACTCCTCACACACACTGCCCGTCTCCCTGTCACACCTCACACACACTGCCTGTCTCCCTGTCACTCCTCACACACACTGCCTGTCTCCCTGTCACACATCACACACACTGCCCGTCTCCCTGTCACACCTCACACACACTGCCTGTCTCCCTGTCACTCCTCACACACACTGCCCGTCTCCCTGTCACACCTCACACACACTGCCCGTCTCCCTGTCACACCTCATACACACACTGCCTGTCTCCCTGTCACTCCTCACACACACTGCCCATCTCCCTGTCACACTTCACACACACTGCCTGTCTCCCTGTCACTCCTCACACACACTGCCTGTCTCCCTGTCACACATCACACACACTGCCCGTCTCCCTGTCACACCTCATACACACACTGCCTGTCTCCCTGTCACTCCTCACACACACTGCCCGTCTCCCTGTCACACTTCACACACACTGCATGTCTCCCTGTCACTCCTCACACACACTGCCTGTCTCCCTGTCACACATCACACACACTGCCCGTCTCCCTGTCACACCTCACACACACTGCCTGTCTCCCTGTCACTCCTCACACACACTGCCCGTCTCCCTGTCACATCTCACACACACTGCCTGTCTCCCTGTCACACCTCACACACACTGCCCGTCTCCCTGTCACACCTCACACACACTGCCTGTCTCCCTGTCACACCTCACACACACTGCCTGTCTCCCTGTCACACATCACACACACTGCCTGTCTCCCTGTCACTCCTCACACACACTGCCCGTCTCCCTGTCACACATCACACACACTGCCCGTCTCTCTGTCATACCTCACACACACTGCCCGTCTCTCTGTCACACCTCACACACACTGCCTGTCTCCCTGTCACATCTCATACACACACTGCCTGTCTCCCTGTCACATCTCATACACACACTGCCTGTCTCCTGTCACTCCTCACACACACTGCCCGTCTCCCTGTCACACCTCACACACACTGCCTGTCTCCCTGTCACTCCTCACACACACTGCCTGTCTCCCTGTCACACATCACACACACTGCCCGTCTCCCTGTCACACCTCACACACACTGCCTATCTCCCTGTCACACCTCACACACACTGCCCGTCTCCCTGTCACACCTCACACACACTGCCTGTCTCCCTGTCACACATCACACACACTGCCCGTCTCCCTGTCACACCTCATACACACACTGCCCGTCTCCCTGTCCCACCTCACACACACTGCCTGTCTCCCTGTCACACCTCACACACACTGCCCGTCTCCCTGTCACTCCTCACACACACTGCCTGTCTCCCTGTCACTCCTCACACACACTGCCCGTCTCCCTGTCACACCTCACACACACTGCCTGTCTCCCTGTCACTCCTCACACACACTGCCTGTCTCCCTGTCACACATCACACACACTGCCCGTCTCCCTGTCACACCTCACACACACTGCCTGTCTCCCTGTCACACCTCACACACACTGCCCGTCTCCCTGTCACACCTCACACACACTGCCTGTCTCCCTGTCACACATCACACACACTGCCCGTCTCCCTGTCACACCTCATACACACACTGCCCGTCTCCCTGTCACACCTCACACACACTGCCTGTCTCCCTGTCACACCTCACACACACTGCCTGTCTCCCTGTCACTCCTCACACACACTGCCCGTCTCCCTGTCACTCCTCACACACACTGCCCGTCTCCCTGTCACACCTTACACACACTGCCTGTCTCCCTGTCACACCTCACACACACTGCCTGTCTCCCTGTCACACCTCACACACACTGCCTGTATCCCTGTCACACCTCACACACACTGCCTGTCTCCCTGTCACACCTCACACACACTGCCTGTCTCCCTGTCACACCTCACACACACTGCCTGTCTCCCTGTCACTCCTCACACACACTGCCCGTTTCCCTGTCACTCCTCACACACACTGCCCGTCTCCCTGTCACACCTCACACACACTGCCTGTCTCCCTGTCACACCTCACACACACTGCCTGTCTCCCTGTTACACCTCACACACACTGCCTGTCTCCCTGTCACTCCTCACACACACTGCCCGTCTCCCTGTGACACCTCACACACACTGCCTGTCTCCCTGTCACACCTCACACACACTGCCTGTCTCCCTGTCACATCTCACACACACTGCCTGTCTCCCTGTCACTCCTCACACACGCTGCCCGTCTCCCTGTCACACATCACACACACTGCCCGTCTCTCTGTCACACCTCACACACACTGCCCGTCTCTCTGTCACACCTCATACACACACTGCCCGTCTCCCTGTCACACCTCATACACACACTGCCCGTCTCCCTGTCCCACCTCACACACACTGCCTGTCTCCCTGTCACACCTCACACACACTGCCCGTCTCCCTGTCACACCTCACACACACTGCCTGTCTCCCTGTCACTCCTCACACACACTGCCCGTCTCTCTGTCACACCTCACACACACTGCCCGTCTCTCTGTCACACCTCACACACACTGCCTGTCTCCCTGTCACTCCTCACACACACTGCCCGTCTCCCTGTCACACATCACACACACTGCCCGTCTCTCTGTCACACCTCACACACACTGCCCGTCTCTCTGTCACACCTCACACACACTGCCTGTCTCCCTGTCACTTCTCATACACACACTGCCTGTCTCCCTGTCACTCCTCACACACACTGCCCGTCTCCCTGTCACACCTCACACACACTGCCTGTCTCCCTGTCACTCCTCACACACACTGCCTGTCTCCCTGTCACACATCACACACACTGCCCGTCTCCCTGTCACACCTCACACACACTGCCTGTCTCCCTGTCACTCCTCACACACACTGCCCGTCTCCCTGTCACACCTCACACACACTGCCCGTCTCCCTGTCACACCTCATACACACACTGCCTGTCTCCCTGTCACTCCTCACACACACTGCCCATCTCCCTGTCACACTTCACACACACTGCCTGTCTCCCTGTCACTCCTCACACACACTGCCTGTCTCCCTGTCACACATCACACACACTGCCCGTCTCCCTGTCACACCTCATACACACACTGCCTGTCTCCCTGTCACTCCTCACACACACTGCCCGTCTCCCTGTCACACTTCACACACACTGCATGTCTCCCTGTCACTCCTCACACACACTGCCTGTCTCCCTGTCACACATCACACACACTGCCCGTCTCCCTGTCACACCTCACACACACTGCCTGTCTCCCTGTCACTCCTCACACACACTGCCCGTCTCCCTGTCACATCTCACACACACTGCCTGTCTCCCTGTCACACCTCACACACACTGCCCGTCTCCCTGTCACACCTCACACACACTGCCTGTCTCCCTGTCACACCTCACACACACTGCCTGTCTCCCTGTCACACATCACACACACTGCCTGTCTCCCTGTCACTCCTCACACACACTGCCCGTCTCCCTGTCACACATCACACACACTGCCCGTCTCTCTGTCATACCTCACACACACTGCCCGTCTCTCTGTCACACCTCACACACACTGCCTGTCTCCCTGTCACATCTCATACACACACTGCCTGTCTCCCTGTCACATCTCATACACACACTGCCTGTCTCCTGTCACTCCTCACACACACTGCCCGTCTCCCTGTCACACCTCACACACACTGCCTGTCTCCCTGTCACTCCTCACACACACTGCCTGTCTCCCTGTCACACATCACACACACTGCCCGTCTCCCTGTCACACCTCACACACACTGCCTATCTCCCTGTCACACCTCACACACACTGCCCGTCTCCCTGTCACACCTCACACACACTGCCTGTCTCCCTGTCACACATCACACACACTGCCCGTCTCCCTGTCACACCTCATACACACACTGCCCGTCTCCCTGTCCCACCTCACACACACTGCCTGTCTCCCTGTCACACCTCACACACACTGCCCGTCTCCCTGTCACTCCTCACACACACTGCCTGTCTCCCTGTCACTCCTCACACACACTGCCCGTCTCCCTGTCACACCTCACACACACTGCCTGTCTCCCTGTCACTCCTCACACACACTGCCTGTCTCCCTGTCACACATCACACACACTGCCCGTCTCCCTGTCACACCTCACACACACTGCCTGTCTCCCTGTCACACCTCACACACACTGCCCGTCTCCCTGTCACACCTCACACACACTGCCTGTCTCCCTGTCACACATCACACACACTGCCCGTCTCCCTGTCACACCTCATACACACACTGCCCGTCTCCCTGTCACACCTCACACACACTGCCTGTCTCCCTGTCACACCTCACACACACTGCCTGTCTCCCTGTCACTCCTCACACACACTGCCCGTCTCCCTGTCACTCCTCACACACACTGCCCGTCTCCCTGTCACACCTTACACACACTGCCTGTCTCCCTGTCACTCCTCACACACACTGCCTGTCTCCCTGTCACACATCACACACACTACCCGTCTCCCTGTCACACCTCACACTCACTGCCTGTCTCCCTGTCACTCCTCACACACACTGCCCGTCTCCCTGTCACACCTCACACACACTGCCTGTCTCCCTGTCACACATCACACACACTGCCCGTCTCCCTGTCACACCTCATACACACACTGCCCGTCTCCCTGTCCCACCTCACACACACTGCCTGTCTCCCTGTCACACCTCACACACACTGCCCGTCTCCCTGTCACACCTCACACACACTGCCCGTCTCCCTGTCACTCCTCACACACACTGCCTGTCTCCCTGTCACACATCACACACACTGCCCGTCTCCCTGTCACACCTCATACACACACTGCCTGTCTCCCTGTCACTCCTCACACACACTGCCCGTCTCCCTGTCACACTTCACACACACTGCATGTCTCCCTGTCACTCCTCACACACACTGCCTGTCTCCCTGTCACACATCACACACACTGCCTGTCTCCCTGTCACACCTCACACACACTGCCTGTCTCCCTGTCACTCCTCACACACACTGCCTGTCTCCCTGTCACACATCACACACACTGCCCGTCTCCCTGTCACACCTCATACACACACTGCCTGTCTCCCTGTCACTCCTCACACACACTGCCCGTCTCCCTGTCACACTTCACACACACTGCATGTCTCCCTGTCACTCCTCACACACACTGCCTGTCTCCCTGTCACACATCACACACACTGCCCGTCTCCCTGTCACACCTCACACACACTGCCTGTCTCCCTGTCACTCCTCACACACACTGCCCGTCTCCCTGTCGCATCTCACACACACTGCCTGTCTCCCTGTCACACCTCACACACACTGCCCGTCTCCCTGTCACACCTCACACACACTGCCTGTCTCCCTGTCACACCTCACACACACTGCCTGTCTCCCTGTCACATCTCACACACACTGTCTGTCTCCCTGTCACTCCTCACACACACTGCCCGTCTCCCTGTCACATCTCACACACACTGCCTGTCTCCCTGTCACACCTCACACACACTGCCTGTCTCCCTGTCATACCTCACACACACTGCCCGTCTCCCTGTCACACCTCACACACACTGCCCGTCTCCCTGTCACACCTCACACACACTGCCTGTCTCCCTGTCACTCCTCACACACACTGCCTGTCTCCCTGTCACACATCACACACACTGCCCGTCTCCCTGTCACACCTCATACACACACTGCCCGTCTCCCTGTCCCACCTCACACACACTGCCTGTCTCCCTGTCACACCTCACACACACTGCCCGTCTCCCTGTCACACCTCACACACACTGCCCGTCTCCCTGTCACACCTCACACACACTGCCCGTCTCCCTGTCACACCTCACACACACTGCCTGTATCCCTGTCACACCTCACACACACTGCCCGTCTCCCTGTCACACCTCACACACACTGCCCGTCTCCCTGTCACTCCTCACACACACTGCCCGTCTCCCTGTCGCATCTCACACACACTGCCTGTCTCCCTGTCACACCTCACACACACTCCCTGTCACACCTCACACACACTGCCTGTCTCCCTGTCGCATCTCACACACACTGCCTGTCTCCCTGTCACACCTCACACACACTGCCTGTCTCCCTGTCACACCTCACACACACACTGCCCGTCTCCCTGTCACTCCTCACACACACTGCCTGTCTCCCTGTCACATCTCACACACACTGCCTGTCTCCCTGTCACGCCTCACACACACTGCCTGTCTCCCTGTCACACCTCACACACACTGCCTGTCTCCCTGTCACACCTCACACACACTGCCTGTCTACCTGTCACACCTCACACACACTGCCTGTCTCCCTGTCACACCTCACACACACTGCCTGTCTCCCTGTCACACCTCACACACACTGCCTGTCTCCCTGTCACACCTCACACACACACACTGCCTGTCTCCCTGTCACACCTCACACACACTGCCCGTCTCCCTGTCGCATCTCACACACACTGCCTGTCTCCCTGTCACACATCACACACACTGCCTGTCTCCCTGTCACACCTCACACACACTGCCTGTCTCCCTGTCACACCTCACACACACTGCCCGTCTCCCTGTCACTCCTCACACACACTGCCTGTCTCCCTGTCACATCTCACACACACTGCCTGTCTCCCTGTCACACCTCACACACACTGCCTGTCTCCCTGTCACACCTCACACACACTGCCTGTCTCCCTGTCACACCTCACACACACTGCCTGTCTCCCTGTCACTCCTCACACACACTGCCTGTCTCCCTGTCACACATCACACACACTGCCCGTCTCCCTGTCACACCTCATACACACACTGCCCGTCTCCCTGTCCCACCTCACACACACTGCCTGTCTCCCTGTCACACCTCACACACACTGCCTGTCTCCCTGTCACACCTCACACACACTGCCCGTCTCCCTGTCACACCTCACACACACTGCCCGTCTCCCTGTCACACCTTACACACACTGCCTGTCTCCCTGTCACTCCTCACACACACTGCCTGTCTCCCTGTCACACATCACACACACTACCCGTCTCCCTGTCACACCTCACACTCACTGCCTGTCTCCCTGTCACTCCTCACACACACTGCCCGTCTCCCTGTCACACCTCACACACACTGCCTGTCTCCCTGTCACACATCACACACACTGCCCGTCTCCCTGTCACACCTCATACACACACTGCCCGTCTCCCTGTCCCACCTCACACACACTGCCTGTCTCCCTGTCACACCTCACACACACTGCCCGTCTCCCTGTCACACCTCACACACACTGCCCGTCTCCCTGTCACTCCTCACACACACTGCCTGTCTCCCTGTCACACATCACACACACTGCCCGTCTCCCTGTCACACCTCATACACACACTGCCTGTCTCCCTGTCACTCCTCACACACACTGCCCGTCTCCCTGTCACACTTCACACACACTGCATGTCTCCCTGTCACTCCTCACACACACTGCCTGTCTCCCTGTCACACATCACACACACTGCCTGTCTCCCTGTCACACCTCACACACACTGCCTGTCTCCCTGTCACTCCTCACACACACTGCCTGTCTCCCTGTCACACATCACACACACTGCCCGTCTCCCTGTCACACCTCATACACACACTGCCTGTCTCCCTGTCACTCCTCACACACACTGCCCGTCTCCCTGTCACACTTCACACACACTGCATGTCTCCCTGTCACTCCTCACACACACTGCCTGTCTCCCTGTCACACATCACACACACTGCCCGTCTCCCTGTCACACCTCACACACACTGCCTGTCTCCCTGTCACTCCTCACACACACTGCCCGTCTCCCTGTCGCATCTCACACACACTGCCTGTCTCCCTGTCACACCTCACACACACTGCCCGTCTCCCTGTCACACCTCACACACACTGCCTGTCTCCCTGTCACACCTCACACACACTGCCTGTCTCCCTGTCACATCTCACACACACTGTCTGTCTCCCTGTCACTCCTCACACACACTGCCCGTCTCCCTGTCACATCTCACACACACTGCCTGTCTCCCTGTCACACCTCACACACACTGCCTGTCTCCCTGTCATACCTCACACACACTGCCCGTCTCCCTGTCACACCTCACACACACTGCCCGTCTCCCTGTCACACCTCACACACACTGCCTGTCTCCCTGTCACTCCTCACACACACTGCCTGTCTCCCTGTCACACATCACACACACTGCCCGTCTCCCTGTCACACCTCATACACACACTGCCCGTCTCCCTGTCCCACCTCACACACACTGCCTGTCTCCCTGTCACACCTCACACACACTGCCCGTCTCCCTGTCACACCTCACACACACTGCCCGTCTCCCTGTCACACCTCACACACACTGCCCGTCTCCCTGTCACACCTCACACACACTGCCTGTATCCCTGTCACACCTCACACACACTGCCCGTCTCCCTGTCACACCTCACACACACTGCCCGTCTCCCTGTCACTCCTCACACACACTGCCCGTCTCCCTGTCGCATCTCACACACACTGCCTGTCTCCCTGTCACACCTCACACACACTCCCTGTCACACCTCACACACACTGCCTGTCTCCCTGTCGCATCTCACACACACTGCCTGTCTCCCTGTCACACCTCACACACACTGCCTGTCTCCCTGTCACACCTCACACACACACTGCCCGTCTCCCTGTCACTCCTCACACACACTGCCTGTCTCCCTGTCACATCTCACACACACTGCCTGTCTCCCTGTCACGCCTCACACACACTGCCTGTCTCCCTGTCACACCTCACACACACTGCCTGTCTCCCTGTCACACCTCACACACACTGCCTGTCTACCTGTCACACCTCACACACACTGCCTGTCTCCCTGTCACACCTCACACACACTGCCTGTCTCCCTGTCACACCTCACACACACTGCCTGTCTCCCTGTCACACCTCACACACACACACTGCCTGTCTCCCTGTCACACCTCACACACACTGCCCGTCTCCCTGTCGCATCTCACACACACTGCCTGTCTCCCTGTCACACATCACACACACTGCCTGTCTCCCTGTCACACCTCACACACACTGCCTGTCTCCCTGTCACACCTCACACACACTGCCCGTCTCCCTGTCACTCCTCACACACACTGCCTGTCTCCCTGTCACATCTCACACACACTGCCTGTCTCCCTGTCACACCTCACACACACTGCCTGTCTCCCTGTCACACCTCACACACACTGCCTGTCTCCCTGTCACACCTCACACACACTGCCTGTCTCCCTGTCACTCCTCACACACACTGCCTGTCTCCCTGTCACACATCACACACACTGCCCGTCTCCCTGTCACACCTCATACACACACTGCCCGTCTCCCTGTCCCACCTCACACACACTGCCTGTCTCCCTGTCACACCTCACACACACTGCCTGTCTCCCTGTCACACCTCACACACACTGCCCGTCTCCCTGTCACACCTCACACACACTGCCCGTCTCCCTGTCACACCTCACACACACTGCCTGTTTCCCTGTCACACCTCACACACACTGCCCGTCTCCCTGTCACACCTCACACACACTGCCCGTCTCCCTGTCACTCCTCACACACACTGCCCGTCTCCCTGTCGCATCTCACACACACTGCCTGTCTCCCTGTCACACCTCACACACACTCCCTGTCACACCTCACACACACTGCCCGTCTCCCTGTCACACCTCACACACACTGCCTGTCTCCCTGTCACACCTCACACACACTGCCTGTCTCCCTGTCACACCTCACACACACTGCCCGTCTCCCTGTCACTCCTCACACACACTGCCTGTCTCCCTGTCACATCTCACACACACTGCCTGTCTCCCTGTCACACCTCACACACACTGCCTGTCTCCCTGTCACACCTCACACACACTGCCTGTCTCCCTGTCACACCTCACACACACTGCCTGTCTCCCTGTCACTCCTCACACACACTGCCTGTCTCCCTGTCACACATCACACACACTGCCCGTCTCCCTGTCACACCTCATACACACACTGCCCGTCTCCCTGTCCCACCTCACACACACTGCCCGTCTCCCTGTCACACCTCACACACACTGCCTGTCTCCCTGTCACACCTCACACACACTGCCCGTCTCCCTGTCACACCTCACACACACTGCCCGTCTCCCTGTCACACCTCACACACACTGCCTGTATCCCTGTCACACCTCACACACACTGCCCGTCTCCCTGTCACACCTCACACACACTGCCCGTCTCCCTGTCACTCCTCACACACACTGCCCGTCTCCCTGTCGCATCTCACACACACTGCCTGTCTCCCTGTCACACCTCACACACACTCCCTGTCACACCTCACACACACTGCCCGTCTCCCTGTCACACCTCACACACACTGCCTGTCTCCCTGTCACACCTCACACACACTGCCTGTCTCCCTGTCACACCTCACACACACTGCCCGTCTCCCTGTCACTCCTCACACACACTGCCCGTCTCCCTGTCGCATCTCACACACACTGCCTGTCTCCCTGTCACACCTCACACACACTCCCTGTCACACCTCACACACACTGCCCGTCTCCCTGTCACACCTCACACACACTGCCTGTCTCCCTGTCACACCTCACACACACTGCCTGTCTCCCTGTCACACCTCACACACACTGCCCGTCTCCCTGTCACTCCTCACACACACTGCCTGTCTCCCTGTCACATCTCACACACACTGCCTGTCTCCCTGTCACACCTCACACACACTGCCTGTCTCCCTGTCACACCTCACACACACTGCCTGTCTCCCTGTCACACCTCACACACACTGCCTGTCTCCCTGTCACTCCTCACACACACTGCCTGTCTCCCTGTCACACATCACACACACTGCCCGTCTCCCTGTCACACCTCATACACACACTGCCCGTCTCCCTGTCCCACCTCACACACACTGCCTGTCTCCCTGTCACACCTCACACACACTGCCTGTCTCCCTGTCACACCTCACACACACTGCCCGTCTCCCTGTCACACCTCACACACACTGCCCGTCTCCCTGTCACACCTCACACACACTGCCTGTATCCCTGTCACACCTCACACACACTGCCCGTCTCCCTGTCACACCTCACACACACTGCCCGTCTCCCTGTCACTCCTCACACACACTGCCCGTCTCCCTGTCGCATCTCACACACACTGCCTGTCTCCCTGTCACACCTCACACACACTCCCTGTCACACCTCACACACACTGCCCGTCTCCCTGTCACACCTCACACACACTGCCTGTCTCCCTGTCACACCTCACACACACTGCCTGTCTCCCTGTCACACCTCACACACACTGCCTGTCTCCCTGTCACACCTCACACACACTGCCTGTCTCCCTGTCACTACTCACACACACTGCCTGTCTCCCTGTCACACATCACACACACTGCCCGTCTCCCTGTCACACCTCATACACACACTGCCCGTCTCCCTGTCCCACCTCACACACACTGCCTGTCTCCCTGTCACACCTCACACACACTGCCCGTCTCCCTGTCACACCTCACACACACTGCCCGTTTCCCTGTCACACCTCACACACACTGCCCGTCTCCCTGTCACACCTCACGCACACTGCCTGTATCCCTGTCACACCTCACACACACTGCCCGTCTCCCTGTCACACCTCACACACACTGCCCGTCTCCCTGTCACTCCTCACACACACTGCCCGTCTCCCTGTCGCATCTCACACACACTGCCTGTCTCCCTGTCACACCTCACACACACTCCCTGTCACACCTCACACACACTGCCTGTCTCCCTGTCGCATCTCACACACACTGCCTGTCTCCCTGTCACACCTCACACACACTGCCCATCTCCCTGTCACACCTCACACACACTGCCTGTCTCCCTGTCACACCTCACACACACTGCCTGTCTCCCTGTCACACCTCACATACACTGCCTGTCTCCCTGTCACTCCTCACACACACTGCCCGTCTCCCTGTCACACCTCACCCACACTGCCTGTCTCCCTGTCACATCTCACACACACTCCCTGTCACACCTCACACACACTGCCTGTCTCCCTGTCCCACCTCACACACACTGCCTGTCTCCCTGTCACACCTCACACACACTGCCTGTCTCTCTGTCACACCTCACACACACACTGCCCGTCTCCCTATCACACCTCACACACACACTGCCCGTCTCCCTATCACACCTCACACACACACTACCCGTCTCCCTGTCACTCCTCACACACACTGCCTGTCTCCCTGTCACACCTCACACACACTGCCTGTCTCCCTGTCACACCTCACACACACTGCCTGTCTCCCTGTCACACCTCACACACACTGCCCGTCTCCCTGTCACACCTCACACACACTGCCTGTCTCCCTGTCACTCCTCACACACACTGCCCGTCTCCCTGTCACACCTCACACACACTGCCTGTCTCCCTGTCACACCTCACACACACTGCCCGTCTCCCTGTCACACCTCACACACACTGCCTGTCTCCCTGTCCCACCTCACACACACTGCCCGTCTCCCTGTCACACCTCACACACACTGCCTGTCTCCCTGTCACTCCTCACACACACTGCCTGTCTCCCTGTCACATCTCACACACACTGCCTGTCTCCCTGTCACACCTCACACACACTGCCTGTCTCCCTGTCACACCTCACACACACTGCCTGTCTCCCTGTCACTCCTCACACACACTGCCCGTCTCCCTGTCACACCTCACACACACTGCCTGTCTCCCTGTCACACCTCACACACACTCCCTGTCACACCTCACACACACTGCCTGTCTCCCTGTCCCACCTCACACACACTGCCTGTCTCCCTGTCACACCTCACACACACTGCCTGTCTCTCTGTCACACCTCACACACACTGCCTGTATCCCTATCACACCTCACACACACACTGCCCGTCTCCCTATCACACCTCACACACACACTGCCCGTCTCCCTATCACACCTCACACACACACTGCCCGTCTCCCTGTCACTCCTCACACACACTGCCTGTCTCCCTGTCACACCTCACACACACTCCCTGTCACACCTCACACACACTGCCTGTCTCCCTGTCCCACCTCACACACACTGCCTGTCTCCCTGTCACACCTCACACACACTGCCTGTCTCCCTGTCGCACCTCACACACACTGCCTGTCTCCCTGTCACACCTCACACACACTGCCTGTCTCCCTGTCGCACCTCACACACACACTCCCTGTCACACCTCACACACACTGCCTGTCTCCCTGTCCCACCTCACACACACTGCCTGTCTCCCTGTCACACCTCACACACACTGCCTGTCTCCCTGTCACACCTCACACACACTGCCTGTCTCCCTGTCGCACCTCACACACACACTCCCTGTCACACCTCACACACACTGCCTGTCTCCCTGTCCCACCTCACACACACTGCCTGTCTCCCTGTCACACCTCACACACAATGCCTGTCTCCCTGTCACACCTCACACACACTGCCTGTCTCCCTGTCACACCTCACACACACTGCCCGTCTCCCTGTCACACCTCACACACACTGCCCGTCTCCCTGTCACTCCTCACACACACTGCCTGTCTCCCTGTCACACCTCACACACACTGCCCGTCTCCCTGTCACTCCTCACACACACTGCCTGTCTCCCTGTCACATCTCACACACACTGCCTGTCTCCCTGTCACACCTCACACACACTGCCTGTCTCCCTGTCACACCTCACACACACTGCTGTCTCCCTGTCACACCTCACACACACTGCCTGTCTCCCTGTCACACCTCACACACACTGCCTGTCTCCCTGTCACTCCTCACACACACTGCCCGTCTCCCTGTCACACCTCTCACACACTACCTGTCTCCCTGTCACACCTCACACACACTGCCTGTCTCCCTGTCACATCTCACACACACTCCCTGTCACACCTCACACACACTGCTTGTCTCCCTGTCCCACCTCACACACACTGCCTGTCTCCCTGTCACACCTCACACACACTGCCTGTCTCTCTGTCACACCTCACACACACTGCCTGTATCCCTATCACACCTCACACACACACTGCCCGTCTCCCTATCACACCTCACACACACACTGCCCGTCTCCCTGTCACTCCTCACACACACTGCCTGTCTCCCTGTCACACCTCACACACACTGCCTGTCTCCCTGTCACACCTCACACACACTGCCTGTCTCCCTGTCACACCTCACACACACTGCCTGTCTCCCTGTCACACCTCACACACACTGCCTGTCTCCCTGTCACTCCTCACACACACTGCCCGTCTCCCTGTCACACCTCACACACACTGCCCGTCTCCCTGTCACACCTCACACACACTGCCTGTCTCCCTGTCACTCCTCACACACACTGCCCGTCTCCCTGTCACACCTCACACACACTGCCTGTCTCCCTGTCACTCCTCACACACACTGCCTGTCTCCCTGTCACATCTCACACACACTGCCTGTCTCCCTGTCACACCTCACACACACTGCCTGTCTCCCTGTCACACCTCACACACACTGCCTGTCTCCCTGTCACTCCTCACACACACTGCCCGTCTCCCTGTCACACCTCACACACACTGCCTGTCTCCCTGTCACACCTCACACACACTGCCTGTCTCCCTGTCACATCTCACACACACTCCCTGTCACACCTCACACACACTGCCTGTCTCCCTGTCCCACCTCACACACACTGCCTGTCTCCCTGTCACACCTCACACACACTGCCTGTCTCTCTGTCACACCTCACACACACTGCCTGTATCCCTATCACACCTCACACACACACTGCCCGTCTCCCTATCACACCTCACACACACACTGCCCGTCTCCCTGTCACTCCTCACACACACTGCCTGTCTCCCTGTCACACCTCACACACACTCCCTGTCACACCTCACACACACTGCCTGTCTCCCTGTCCCACCTTACACACACTGCCTGTCTCCCTGTCACACCTCACACACACTGCCTGTCTCCCTGTCACACCTCACACACACTGCCTGTCTCCCTGTCACACCTCACACACACTGCCTGTCTCCCTGTCACACCTCACACACACACTGCCTGTCTCCCTGTCACTCCTCACACACACTGCCTGTCTCCCTGTCACACCTCACACACACTCCCTGTCACACCTCACACACACTGCCTGTCTCCCTGTCCCACCTCACACACACTGCCTGTCTCCCTGTCCCACCTCACACACACTGCCTGTCTCCCTGTCATATCTCACACACACTGCCCGTCTCCCTGTCACACCTCACACACACTGCCTGTCTCCCTGTCACACCTCACACACACTGCCTGTCTCCCTGTCACACCTCACACACACTGCCTGTCTCCCTGTCACACCTCACACACACTGCCTGTCTCCCTGTCACACCTCACACACACTGCCTGTCTCCCTGTCGCACCTCACACACACACTCCCTGTCACACCTCACACACACTGCCTGTCTCCCTGTCCCACCTCACACACACTGCCTGTCTCCCTGTCACACCTCACACACAATGCCTGTCTCCCTGTCACACCTCACACACACTGCCTGTCTCCCTGTCACACCTCACACACACTGCCCGTCTCCCTGTCACACCTCACACACACTGCCCGTCTCCCTGTCACTCCTCACACACACTGCCTGTCTCCCTGTCACACCTCACACACACTGCCCGTCTCCCTGTCACTCCTCACACACACTGCCTGTCTCCCTGTCACATCTCACACACACTGCCTGTCTCCCTGTCACACCTCACACACACTGCCTGTCTCCCTGTCACACCTCACACACACTGCTGTCTCCCTGTCACACCTCACACACACTGCCTGTCTCCCTGTCACACCTCACACACACTGCCTGTCTCCCTGTCACTCCTCACACACACTGCCCGTCTCCCTGTCACACCTCTCACACACTACCTGTCTCCCTGTCACACCTCACACACACTGCCTGTCTCCCTGTCACATCTCACACACACTCCCTGTCACACCTCACACACACTGCTTGTCTCCCTGTCCCACCTCACACACACTGCCTGTCTCCCTGTCACACCTCACACACACTGCCTGTCTCTCTGTCACACCTCACACACACTGCCTGTATCCCTATCACACCTCACACACACACTGCCCGTCTCCCTATCACACCTCACACACACACTACCCGTCTCCCTGTCACTCCTCACACACACTGCCTGTCTCCCTGTCACACCTCACACACACTGCCTGTCTCCCTGTCACACCTCACACACACTGCCTGTCTCCCTGTCACACCTCACACACACTGCCTGTCTCCCTGTCACACCTCACACACACTGCCTGTCTCCCTGTCACTCCTCACACACACTGCCCGTCTCCCTGTCACACCTCACACACACTGCCCGTCTCCCTGTCACACCTCACACACACTGCCTGTCTCCCTGTCACTCCTCACACACACTGCCCGTCTCCCTGTCACACCTCACACACACTGCCTGTCTCCCTGTCACTCCTCACACACACTGCCTGTCTCCCTGTCACATCTCACACACACTGCCTGTCTCCCTGTCACACCTCACACACACTGCCTGTCTCCCTGTCACACCTCACACACACTGCCTGTCTCCCTGTCACTCCTCACACACACTGCCCGTCTCCCTGTCACACCTCACACACACTGCCTGTCTCCCTGTCACACCTCACACACACTGCCTGTCTCCCTGTCACATCTCACACACACTCCCTGTCACACCTCACACACACTGCCTGTCTCCCTGTCCCACCTCACACACACTGCCTGTCTCCCTGTCACACCTCACACACACTGCCTGTCTCTCTGTCACACCTCACACACACTGCCTGTATCCCTATCACACCTCACACACACACTGCCCGTCTCCCTATCACACCTCACACACACACTGCCCGTCTCCCTGTCACTCCTCACACACACTGCCTGTCTCCCTGTCACACCTCACACACACTCCCTGTCACACCTCACACACACTGCCTGTCTCCCTGTCCCACCTTACACACACTGCCTGTCTCCCTGTCACACCTCACACACACTGCCTGTCTCCCTGTCACACCTCACACACACTGCCTGTCTCCCTGTCACACCTCACACACACTGCCTGTCTCCCTGTCACACCTCACACACACACTGCCTGTCTCCCTGTCACTCCTCACACACACTGCCTGTCTCCCTGTCACACCTCACACACACTCCCTGTCACACCTCACACACACTGCCTGTCTCCCTGTCCCACCTCACACACACTGCCTGTCTCCCTGTCATATCTCACACACACTGCCCGTCTCCCTGTCACACCTCACACACACTGCCTGTCTCCCTGTCACACCTCACACACACTGCCTGTCTCCCTGTCACACCTCACACACACTGCCTGTCTCCCTGTCACACCTCACACACACTGCCTGTCTCCCTGTCACACCTCACACACACTACCTGTCTCCCTGTCACACCTCACACACACTGCCTGTCTCCCTGTCACTCCTCACACACACTGCCTGTCTCCCTGTCACACCTCACACACACTGCCCGTCTCCCTGTCACACCTCACACACACTACCTGTCTCCCTGTCATATCTCACACACACTGCCCGTCTCCCTGTCACACCTCACACACACTGCCTGTCTCCCTGTCACTCCTCACACACACTGCCCGTCTCCCTGTCACACCTCACACACACTGCCTGTCTCCCTGTCACACCTCACACACACTGCCCGTCTCCCTGTCACACCTCACACACACTGCCTGTCTCCCTGTCACTCCTCACACACACTGCCCGTCTCCCTGGCACACCTCACACACACTGCCTGTCTCCCTGTCACTCCTCACACACACTGCCTGTCTCCCTGTCACATCTCACACACACTGCCTGTCTCCCTGTCACACCTCACACACACTGCCTGTCTCCCTGTCACACCTCACACACACTGCCTGTCTCCCTGTCACTCCTCACACACACTGCCCGTCTCCCTGTCACACCTCACACACACTGCCTGTCTCCCTGTCACACCTCACACACACTCCCTGTCACACCTCACACACACTGCCTGTCTCCCTGTCCCACCTCACACACACTGCCTGTCTCCCTGTCACACCTCACACACACTGCCTGTCTCTCTGTCACACCTCACACACACTGCCTGTATCCCTATCACACCTCACACACACACTGCCCGTCTCCCTATCACACCTCACACACACACTGCCCGTCTCCCTATCACACCTCACACACACACTGCCCGTCTCCCTGTCACTCCTCACACACACTGCCTGTCTCCCTGTCACACCTCACACACACTCCCTGTCACACCTCACACACACTGCCTGTCTCCCTGTCCCACCTCACACACACTGCCTGTCTCCCTGTCACACCTCACACACACTGCCTGTCTCCCTGTCGCACCTCACACACACTGCCTGTCTCCCTGTCACACCTCACACACACTGCCTGTCTCCCTGTCGCACCTCACACACACACTCCCTGTCACACCTCACACACACTGCCTGTCTCCCTGTCCCACCTCACACACACTGCCTGTCTCCCTGTCACACCTCACACACACTGCCTGTCTCCCTGTCACACCTCACACACACTGCCTGTCTCCCTGTCGCACCTCACACACACACTCCCTGTCACACCTCACACACACTGCCTGTCTCCCTGTCCCACCTCACACACACTGCCTGTCTCCCTGTCACACCTCACACACAATGCCTGTCTCCCTGTCACACCTCACACACACTGCCTGTCTCCCTGTCACACCTCACACACACTGCCCGTCTCCCTGTCACACCTCACACACACTGCCCGTCTCCCTGTCACTCCTCACACACACTGCCTGTCTCCCTGTCACACCTCACACACACTGCCCGTCTCCCTGTCACTCCTCACACACACTGCCTGTCTCCCTGTCACATCTCACACACACTGCCTGTCTCCCTGTCACACCTCACACACACTGCCTGTCTCCCTGTCACACCTCACACACACTGCTGTCTCCCTGTCACACCTCACACACACTGCCTGTCTCCCTGTCACACCTCACACACACTGCCTGTCTCCCTGTCACTCCTCACACACACTGCCCGTCTCCCTGTCACACCTCTCACACACTACCTGTCTCCCTGTCACACCTCACACACACTGCCTGTCTCCCTGTCACATCTCACACACACTCCCTGTCACACCTCACACACACTGCTTGTCTCCCTGTCCCACCTCACACACACTGCCTGTCTCCCTGTCACACCTCACACACACTGCCTGTCTCTCTGTCACACCTCACACACACTGCCTGTATCCCTATCACACCTCACACACACACTGCCCGTCTCCCTATCACACCTCACACACACACTACCCGTCTCCCTGTCACTCCTCACACACACTGCCTGTCTCCCTGTCACACCTCACACACACTGCCTGTCTCCCTGTCACACCTCACACACACTGCCTGTCTCCCTGTCACACCTCACACACACTGCCTGTCTCCCTGTCACACCTCACACACACTGCCTGTCTCCCTGTCACTCCTCACACACACTGCCCGTCTCCCTGTCACACCTCACACACACTGCCCGTTGTTGCCTTATAGGTATAGAGAAAAGGTATTAGGCCATAAATGATAATAGGTATGTGACAGAGCTCTGTTGGTCATTGGAATTCACAGGTGTGCTTACAGTAGATCAGAATCTACTGGTTTGTCTATTGTCCAGTGAAGGTTAAAAGCTAGGGAGTATAAATTAACTACTATGAAAAGAGATCACATCCATTGATAAAACATTGTGTAACCGACCCCAGGAAAACTTGTCAATACAACAGAACTTTGGATGAAAAGACATTCCAGATTTTACAATACTATACTTGCTTAAGGCAGTGTGGACACCACACTTTTATGACACCATGCCTCCGTGAACAGGACACGACAGCCCAGTTCAATGTTTGTTTTATTACACCTTGGAATCTGACAAACCTATAATTACCTATTCCATTGGAAACTATGAGAATATGATAGTTTGAATTGGTAAAATATGAGATAAAAGGACCAGACTTGTAGTTAGGAGTTAGAAGGAAGAGGGAGAGGGAGAAGGAGAAGGAAGGAAGTCAGTCAGGAGGAGAAGTCATGGAGAACATGCAGAAGGAATGATTCTTGGGATGGCAATCTTTAACTTGCAAGTATACATTTTATGTTAGCAATTGAAACTGTTTGTGAAACTTATGTCATGTTGTTTTATGTTATATCTGTGAACGAAGGAAGCTTAATATAATAATTAGTATATATATCACTACTGTGTATATCTTATTCTGTACGATTTGATCTGCCTGTAAATAAAGAATCATATAAAAAGAGCGGTAATATTCAAGCTTGAACTCTCTTTAAGGAATCTTAACTTCATAATTTCATAAGTCATATATATATAAGGACTGCATATATTTATCAGCCACTTAGTAAGCCTGACATAATATATTTGCAGATATATGATAAACGCATATTAATTAAAATATATCCATATATTAAATACCATATATGATATAATAAATATTAATATTCATAAATATGATTCCATAAATCAATATTGGCGACCACGAAGGGACTTGTTATTACTGAATCTGATTATCTGATTTATAATATTTATGAGGAGTAGCAAATGCTATAAGCTGGCTACCAAATCTGCAGAATCACGGTGGGGATGTATCTATGAAAATTTATTACCATTGTGTAATGTCAATTTTGTATTCTGTATAACCTAGGATAAATGTGTTAGTGCAATATACGTTATTTTAACTAACATAATATCTATTAGGAAGCAGCACCAATGGCTATAAGCCTGCTGGCAAAGTACAAGATCACAGTGGAATAGGTTACAAATGAGAATAAAGAATTTAAAGGCCTAGAATAGAAAATGTGCACAGTGGAAATGAGTATTTCCAAATAAATGTATAAATGTACCAGGTATTAGAGTTTAACCTTAAGACACCGGTCAATCTTAAGGAGAGGATACCGTCAGTACAAAAACAAGGAATATAAAAATTTAGCATTGTAAATGATTGCAATGTTAAAAATGCAAAAGTTTTCTGTAGCATTAAGAAAAATGCGCAGAACTGCGGCTTTAGAAGCCAAACAGAAATGTAAAGAAGAATCAGGTTCTCGTCTTCGTAAGGCGTTCCTGACCATTAATGCAAAAATGCATTCATTATTTAAGTCCCTTAAACAGAAAAATAAACAGAAAAAGTTTGGGGCAGAAGCAAAAAGCCTGGCAGATTGTAAGCAAACTGTCATGACCTCTCAGGAGGAGATAAAAGAAAGTACAAGGGAGAATATTGTAGATGTAGGTGAGACTCAGGACAGCATTGTCCATGTGCAGCACACAGAGTCTGCTATGGTCACACAGACCACCAGCAGAACAGCCTCTTTGGTAAATGAAGAAAGTAGCAATGTGCAGGATGTGTCTATCATCAGACAGCACATTAATGTAAAGGAGGTAGCAGCAATAGGAGATGTCCCCTATACTGTTTCTACTAAAGGGGAAGATCAGTGTAATTCAGATTATGAGTATTCTGCTGAATACACTCTCAGAGTTCCCAATGTAAATGAAGAATTTGTTATGCCCTTAGGCAAAGGTGAATTGTCAGCAGATTTAAACACTGATAGCAGCAGTACAGTGCACACAGGGGTGGAGAAGTTCCCCATGGTGAAAACTCCCATGGCAACCAGAGTTGCAAACCTTGAAATGTATTCACCTGGAAACATGTTTAAAGGGGAAATCCATGAAATTAATTCAGGAATGCATGTTTACAAACAAGGTTCCCAAACTTTTGTAACCCCCACACAACACTCAGAGACATCTAGTGATGGTGCAAATGTTTGCATGCTCTCAGAGAGACCACATGCAGAGTGTCATTCTGCAAACCACACACCAATTAACAATGACAAAAAGGATCACCAGGATGAAAATGTTTTTATGCCCTGGTGCCATAACCATTTTATTACAGGTGTGGAAAGACAGAAAGCCCTGGGACCTGCAATACATATTTGGCAAAGTCTAACAAGTTTCTCTCCCCACAAAAGTAGGTTTTTTCAGAAGCTCCAAGATTCTTCCAGACTAAGGAGCCATGCCAAGCAGCAAACGCTATGGTTGAAGACAGTCTGGGCCCAGGCTGCATCACAAGGGAGTATGGTCACAAGTGAATACGGTAGTATCATTCCTTTACTTGTTAGATCCAATGTAGCCATTGTTTGCTTTGATGTTCAAACAGCCACAGTTTCCAAATTAAACCAGCATCATATCTGCAGCGACAATTGTGCAGTCATTGACACACAATGTGACAGGAAAGATTGGCACAGGCCAGAAACAATTGTTTGTTTGTTCTTCAATCTTTAAAGACACATTTGTAAATTCTGTACCTGATAACATGCAGCAGATAGGACAGAATGCATAGCAAGCTATGTTAAATCACTGTATAAATATCTGTGATATTCATTGTATGTATTTTTGTTTGATTCATAGTAATCCTGGCAACCTGTATACAGAATGGTGCAAGACTCCAAAAAGACTCCAATTTACAAGGGAAAAGGTCTTCATTAACCCTTTCATCGCTGCTATCCAGCAAAATCTACATAGCATCCCTAAAGACTGATATATGGACAAATCCTCAAGGAGTTTTCCAGTTTCACAAGAAAGGGGAATGTTTTCATTAACCTTTCATCACAAGTAATCATTACTTGTCTTTTAAACTACATGTACACCCCCACAACAGTGTACAGCACATCTCATCACTGTGATTATACAGAACTGTCTCATCCCTTCATATACCTTAATCAAATATATGTAAACATTTGTCTGATATATATATATATATATATATATTATGTAATTGTATTATATACCTTGTAAATATTTTATGTTTTTTTTAATATTACACAGTAGATACTACCTATGCTTCCTTCGTAAAAGCTTCAAAAGTAATTAAATATCTAATACTGGATGGAATTAGATTTAGTCAAAGCCATTCCTAAATGATATTTAATATCTATTTGAAGCAAAATTGTATTCATTTATTGTATTGATAGCATGTTACTATATACACATCAAAAGCATTTTAAATAATTATTAGTCAAAATATAGGTAGGATAGAAAACGCCTTTATATGGGTTAAACTGGTATAAGTTTATTTAAGATTGAGATGTATAAATAGGTTCAAGGTAGAATAAGGAGACTTAAGACTGCATGGTAATTTATTCAGTGAGGAAATACAGAACAGAGTAGGTGTACTACTCACAGCCATTTGTGGTACTATTGCCCGAAGACAATTAAGACCTACTATTAACAAGCAAAGAAAGAAAGAAAGAGAAAAAAAAAAGACTGTTTCATATATGACTGTTCTATTCAAAATCACAACCTGTTTTGTGCAAAGCAATATGGACACTGGTCACAACTGCGGTATTGGATAAACGCAAAGGAAACAGAACTGCTAAATACTGTATAAAGACCATTACCGAGGGTCATCACAAGTACTGAGTTGCAAACTCAAGATCATAGTACGCAAAATACACAGCCCTCTGCGTCAAACAGCGAAATGGCAAGCAAAGGAGCAGCTGCTATGAAGAATTCTACTTCAACTGCCTCCATAATGCAGACGCAAGGCGTCTCCAATTGCAAGCAAACCACGCAGATGACAGTCTTATCCCAGTAAATTGCTACAGCCAAGAACAGCAAAAATGTCCAAATGTACTGATCCAGATACAGAAAAAAGGTCTACAATTGGGCTATGGTATTCCAAATGTCTGTAGAAATTAGTTTTCCTCATGAATACTGAATAAAAACCTCAGTCTTGTCTGCTTTAGTTAAAAAGTAGAATAAGGTTAGGTAAGCTAAGAATTTTTAGAGATTTTTAAAAATCATAATGGTTATTACTATTACACTTATGGTATATATTATGGTTACAACAAAAGTTATGTTTTGAAGAAATTTTGAAATGTATTTGGAAGCAATTACGCTAGTTTAATGTGTGGCCAATCAAAATAATTTCTCATGGCCACAAGGGGGCGACTGTTGCCTTATAGGTAATTGTCCGCACTTAGTATAATATTAGGCCAATAGATGTTGTCTGAATCAAATTATAATTCATTATAAATAGGCGATGTTACCATAGTGGACAGTATACTGGATATATATAGTAAGGAATAGATATGAAATAAGTTTGAATGTATGAGGTAATGTTTAGCTGATTTAAGAGATTAGGTTTGTATATGTGTTTATATAGATATACTGTATATTTGTGTTTTACTGCAAGATGGTACAACATAGTGTAGGGAACAGGTTTATTCTGCTCTAGCCATAAATAAGCTAAAGAGAGGTCACAGTAAGATCAAGAGTCATTGTAGAGAAAAGGTATTAGGCCATAAATGATAATAGGTATGTGACAGAGCTCTGTTGGTCATTGGAATTCACAGGTGTGCTTACAGTAGATCAGAATCTACTGGTTTGTCTATTGTCCAGTGAAGGTTAAAAGCTAGGGAGTATAAATTAACTACTATGAAAAGAGATCACATCCATTGATAAAACATTGTGTAACCGACCCCAGGAAAACTTGTCAATACAACAGAACTTTGGATGAAAAGACATTCCAGATTTTACAATACTATACTTGCTTAAGGCAGTGTGGACACCACACTTTTATGACACCATGCCTCCGTGAACAGGACACGACAGCCCAGTTCAATGTTTGTTTTATTACACCTTGGAATCTGACAAACCTATAATTACCTATTCCATTGGAAACTATGAGAATATGATAGTTTGAATTGGTAAAATATGAGATAAAAGGACCAGACTTGTAGTTAGGAGTTAGAAGGAAGAGGGAGAGGGAGAAGGAGAAGGAGAAGGAAGGAAGTCAGTCAGGAGGAGAAGTCATGGAGAACATGCAGAAGGAATGATTCTTGGGATGGCAATCTTTAACTTGCAAGTATACATTTTATGTTAGCAATTGAAACTGTTTGTGAAACTTATGTCATGTTGTTTTATGTTATATCTGTGAACGAAGGAAGCTTAATATAATAATTAGTATATATATCACTACTGTGTATATCTTATTCTGTACGATTTGATCTGCCTGTAAATAAAGAATCATATAAAAAGAGCGGTAATATTCAAGCTTGAACTCTCTTTAAGGAATCTTAACTTCATAATTTCATAAGTCATATATATATAAGGACTGCATATATTTATCAGCCACTTAGTAAGCCTGACATAATATATTTGCAGATATATGATAAACGCATATTAATTAAAATATATCCATATATTAAATACCATATATGATATAATAAATATTAATATTCATAAATATGATTCCATAAATCAATACCGTCTCCCTGTCACACCTCACACACACTGCCTGTCTCCCTGTCACTCCTCACACACACTGCCCGTCTCCCTGTCACACCTCACACACACTGCCTGTCTCCCTGTCACTCCTCACACACACTGCCTGTCTCCCTGTCACATCTCACACACACTGCCTGTCTCCCTGTCACACCTCACACACACTGCCTGTCTCCCTGTCACACCTCACACACACTGCCTGTCTCCCTGTCACTCCTCACACACACTGCCCGTCTCCCTGTCACACCTCACACACACTGCCTGTCTCCCTGTCACACCTCACACACACTGCCTGTCTCCCTGTCACATCTCACACACACTCCCTGTCACACCTCACACACACTGCCTGTCTCCCTGTCCCACCTCACACACACTGCCTGTCTCTCTGTCACACCTCACACACACTGCCTGTATCCCTATCACACCTCACACACACACTGCCCGTCTCCCTATCACACCTCACACACACACTGCCCGTCTCCCTGTCACTCCTCACACACACTGCCTGTCTCCCTGTCACACCTCACACACACTCCCTGTCACACCTCACACACACTGCCTGTCTCCCTGTCCCACCTCACACACACTGCCTGTCTCCCTGTCACACCTCACACACACTGCCTGTCTCCCTGTCACACCTCACACACACACACACTGCCTGTCTCCCTGTCACACCTCACACACACTGCCTGTCTCCCTGTCACACCTCACACACACACTGCCTGTCTCCCTGTCACACCTCACACACACTGCCTGTCTCCCTGTCACACCTCACACACACTCCCTGTCACACCTCACACACACTGCCTGTCTCCCTGTCCCACCTCACACACACTGCCTGTCTCCCTGTCCCACCTCACACACACTGCCTGTCTCCCTGTCATATCTCACACACACTGCCCGTCTCCCTGTCACACCTCACACACACTGCCTGTCTCCCTGTCACACCTCACACACACTGCCTGTCTCCCTGTCACACCTCACACACACTGCCTGTCTCCCTGTCACACCTCACACACACTGCCTGTCTCCCTGTCACACCTCACACACACTGCCTGTCTCCCTGTCACACCTCACACACACTGCCTGTCTCCCTGTCACTCCTCACACACACTGCCTGTCTCCCTGTCACACCTCACACACACTGCCCGTCTCCCTGTCACACCTCACACACACTACCTGTCTCCCTGTCATATCTCACACACACTGCCCGTCTCCCTGTCACACCTCACACACACTGCCTGTCTCCCTGTCACTCCTCACACACACTGCCCGTCTCCCTGTCACACCTCACACACACTGCCTGTCTCCCTGTCACACCTCACACACACTGCCCGTCTCCCTGTCACACCTCACACACACTGCCTGTCTCCCTGTCACTCCTCACACACACTGCCCGTCTCCCTGTCACACCTCACACACACTGCCTGTCTCCCTGTCACTCCTCACACACACTGCCTGTCTCCCTGTCACATCTCACACACACTGCCTGTCTCCCTGTCACACCTCACACACACTGCCTGTCTCCCTGTCACACCTCACACACACTGCCTGTCTCCCTGTCACTCCTCACACACACTGCCCGTCTCCCTGTCACACCTCACACACACTGCCTGTCTCCCTGTCACACCTCACACACACTCCCTGTCACACCTCACACACACTGCCTGTCTCCCTGTCCCACCTCACACACACTGCCTGTCTCCCTGTCACACCTCACACACACTGCCTGTCTCTCTGTCACACCTCACACACACTGCCTGTATCCCTATCACACCTCACACACACACTGCCCGTCTCCCTATCACACCTCACACACACACTGCCCGTCTCCCTATCACACCTCACACACACACTGCCCGTCTCCCTGTCACTCCTCACACACACTGCCTGTCTCCCTGTCACACCTCACACACACTCCCTGTCACACCTCACACACACTGCCTGTCTCCCTGTCCCACCTCACACACACTGCCTGTCTCCCTGTCACACCTCACACACACTGCCTGTCTCCCTGTCGCACCTCACACACACTGCCTGTCTCCCTGTCACACCTCACACACACTGCCTGCCTCCCTGTCGCACCTCACACACACACACTCCCTGTCACACCTCACACACACTGCCTGTCTCCCTGTCCCACCTCACACACACTGCCTGTCTCCCTGTCACACCTCACACACACTGCCTGTCTCCCTGTCACACCTCACACACACTGCCTGTCTCCCTGTCGCACCTCACACACACACTCCCTGTCACACCTCACACACACTGCCTGTCTCCCTGTCCCACCTCACACACACTGCCTGTCTCCCTGTCACACCTCACACACAATGCCTGTCTCCCTGTCACACCTCACACACACTGCCTGTCTCCCTGTCACACCTCACACACACTGCCCATCTCCCTGTCACACCTCACACACACTGCCCGTCTCCCTGTCACTCCTCACACACACTGCCTGTCTCCCTGTCACACCTCACACACACTGCCCGTCTCCCTGTCACTCCTCACACACACTGCCTGTCTCCCTGTCACATCTCACACACACTGCCTGTCTCCCTGTCACATCTCACACACACTGCCTGTCTCCCTGTCACACCTCACACACACTGCTGTCTCCCTGTCACACCTCACACACACTGCCTGTCTCCCTGTCACACCTCACACACACTGCCTGTCTCCCTGTCACTCCTCACACACACTGCCCGTCTCCCTGTCACACCTCTCACACACTACCTGTCTCCCTGTCACACCTCACACACACTGCCTGTCTCCCTGTCACATCTCACACACACTCCCTGTCACACCTCACACACACTGCTTGTCTCCCTGTCCCACCTCACACACACTGCCTGTCTCCCTGTCACACCTCACACACACTGCCTGTCTCTCTGTCACACCTCACACACACTGCCTGTATCCCTATCACACCTCACACACACACTGCCCGTCTCCCTATCACACCTCACACACACACTACCCGTCTCCCTGTCACTCCTCACACACACTGCCTGTCTCCCTGTCACACCTCACACACACTGCCTGTCTCCCTGTCACACCTCACACACACTGCCTGTCTCCCTGTCACACCTCACACACACTGCCTGTCTCCCTGTCACACCTCACACACACTGCCTGTCTCCCTGTCACTCCTCACACACACTGCCCGTCTCCCTGTCACACCTCACACACACTGCCCATCTCCCTGTCACACCTCACACACACTGCCTGTCTCCCTGTCACTCCTCACACACACTGCCCGTCTCCCTGTCACACCTCACACACACTGCCTGTCTCCCTGTCACTCCTCACACACACTGCCTGTCTCCCTGTCACATCTCACACACACTGCCTGTCTCCCTGTCACACCTCACACACACTGCCTGTCTCCCTGTCACACCTCACACACACTGCCTGTCTCCCTGTCACTCCTCACACACACTGCCCGTCTCCCTGTCACACCTCACACACACTGCCTGTCTCCCTGTCACACCTCACACACACTGCCTGTCTCCCTGTCACATCTCACACACACTCCCTGTCACACCTCACACACACTGCCTGTCTCCCTGTCCCACCTCACACACACTGCCTGTCTCCCTGTCACACCTCACACACACTGCCTGTCTCTCTGTCACACCTCACACACACTGCCTGTATCCCTATCACACCTCACACACACACTGCCCGTCTCCCTATCACACCTCACACACACACTGCCCGTCTCCCTGTCACTCCTTACACACACTGCCTGTCTCCCTGTCACACCTCACACACACTCCCTGTCACACCTCACACACACTGCCTGTCTCCCTGTCCCACCTCACACACACTGCCTGTCTCCCTGTCACACCTCACACACACTGCCTGTCTCCCTGTCACACCTCACACACACTGCCTGTCTCCCTGTCACACCTCACACACACTGCCTGTCTCCCTGTCACACCTCACACACACACTGCCTGTCTCCCTGTCACTCCTCACACACACTGCCTGTCTCCCTGTCACACCTCACACACACTCCCTGTCACACCTCACACACACTGCCTGTCTCCCTGTCCCACCTCACACACACTGCCTGTCTCCCTGTCCCACCTCACACACACTGCCTGTCTCCCTGTCATATCTCACACACACTGCCCGTCTCCCTGTCACACCTCACACACACTGCCTGTCTCCCTGTCACACCTCACACACACTGCCTGTCTCCCTGTCACACCTCACACACACTGCCTGTCTCCCTGTCACACCTCACACACACTGCCTGTCTCCCTGTCACACCTCACACACACTGCCTGTCTCCCTGTCACACCTCACACACACTGCCTGTCTCCCTGTCACACCTCACACACACTGCCTGTCTCCCTGTCACTCCTCACACACACTGCCTGTCTCCCTGTCACACCTCACACACACTGCCCGTCTCCCTGTCACACCTCACACACACTACCTGTCTCCCTGTCATATCTCACACACACTGCCCGTCTCCCTGTCACACCTCACACACACTGCCTGTCTCCCTGTCACACCTCACACACACTGCCTGTCTCCCTGTCACACCTCACACACACTGCCTGTCTCCCTGTCACTCCTCACACACACTGCCCGTCTCCCTGTCACACCTCACACACACTGCCCGTCTCCCTGTCACACCTCACACACACTACCTGTCTCCCTGTCATATCTCACACACACTGCCCGTCTCCCTGTCACACCTCACACACACTGCCTGTCTCCCTGTCACACCTCACACACACTGCCTGTCTCCCTGTCACACCTCACACACACTGCCTGTCTCCCTGTCACACCTCACACACACTGCCTGTCTCCCTGTCACACCTCACACACACTGCCTGTCTCCCTGTCACACCTCACACACACTGCCTGTCTCCCTGTCACTCCTCACACACACTGCCTGTCTCCCTGTCACACCTCACACACACTGCCCGTCTCCTTGTCACTCCTCACACACACTGCCCGTCTCCCTGTCACATCTCACACACACTGCCCGTCTCCCTGTCACACCTCACACACACTGCCTGTCTCCCTGTCACACCTCACACACACTGCCTGTCTCCCTGTCACACCTCACACACACTGCCTGTCTCCCTGTCACACCTCACACACACTGCCTGTCTCCCTGTCACTCCTCACACACACTGCCCGTCTCCCTGTCACACCTCTCACACACTACCTGTCTCCCTGTCACACCTCACACACACTGCCTGTCTCCCTGTCACATCTCACACACACTCCCTGTCACACCTCACACACACTGCCTGTCTCCCTGTCCCACCTCACACACACTGCCTGTCTCCCTGTCACACCTCACACACACTGCCTGTCTCTCTGTCACACCTCACACACACTGCCTGTATCCCTATCACACCTCACACACACACACTGCCCGTCTCCCTATCACACCTCACACACACACTGCCAGTCTCCCTGTCACTCCTCACACACACTGCCTGTCTCCCTGTCACACCTCACACACACTGCCTGTCTCCCTGTCCCACCTCACACACACTGCCTGTCTCCCTGTCACACCTCACACACACTGCCTGTCTCCCTGTCGCACCTCACACACACACTCCCTGTCACACCTAACACACACTGCCTGTCTCCCTGTCCCACCTCACACACACTGCCTGTCTCCCTGTCACACCTCACACACACTGCCTGTCTCCCTGTCGCACCTCACACACACACTCCCTGTCACACCTCACACACACTGCCTGTCTCCCTGTCCCACCTCACACACACTGCCTGTCTCCCTGTCACACCTCACACACACTGCCTGTCTCCCTGTCACACCTCACACACACTGCCTGTCTCCCTGTCACACCTCACACACACTGCCCGTCTCCCTGTCACACCTCACACACACTGCCCGTCTCCCTGTCACTCCTCACACACACTGCCTGTCTCCCTGTCACATCTCACACACACTGCCC